>NC_080484.1:13865000-14165000 GCF_030265055.1 Doryrhamphus excisus
TCTCCTTCTATTGATATTATCTTCTGTCTGTGGCAGTAGAAAAGGAGGCTGGCCATCATATAAGGCAGATTTCTCATAATTTTGAAAGGGTGAGCGAGGTGGGCGCTGACGCTAAAATAAAGAGGAATATGGAGTGAAATATATGTATTTATGATGAGACGCTTCTGAAGGAGTAGCTTAGTCCAGGATGTTGACTGGTGGAGCCTTTTAATGGCTGATATCTCACTTCCTGTAATTATCTCATAAATGTCAGGCCTGGTGTGTATTTTACAACTCCATCTTTGTCCGAATGTTACGGCCTTTTCGGTCAGCGGACAAAGTGACCTTTTCCAGGAAAATCCCGTCTGTGACTTTTAGGGAGGATTGCGGCTCTTATCAGTCACATGCCGGCTTCCTGTGGCGCCCATGTCTTCGTCACAAGAGCTGTCGCCGGAACACAACAACGTCACGTCACGTCAGGCCTCGGCGACACGTTTCCTCTGCTCTCTTTTGTCGTCCACGTTTGTCCTGCTCAGTGTAGATGTCTCCTCATTGAGGTTGAGCTCATTTGATCTTGCTAGTGGATCTTTTGATGGCGTTCTAAAGAGCTCGCCGTACAAACGCACAAAGGCAGCCGAGCTTTTTATAGCCGCTGCAGTTCATCACTTTGCTGGGACACCATCACATAGTGTAGTGTAGTGTTCACTCCACTCAAATGCAGAGGTCAGATTGTGGGCGCATGCTTGTAGATGCTCGTCATCCCTTGCTGTCCCTCGCCAGGTACAATGGCTCTCTTCCCAGCGGCGACCGTGGACGCAGAAAGAGCCGCTTCGCCTTGTACCGACGGGCCAAGGCCAACGGCGTCAAGCCCAGTGCCGTGCACATCCTCAACACGCCACAGGACAGCAAGGTAAGTATCCTATATTCTAAGGATGCTTCTCCAGTACATAGTACTTCTTCCCTCCTTTATCCCACTTCATTGCTTCCACACCTCACTGTCATTAGTAAACCCTAACACCTTCTAAATATGTTGTTTTAACAAACATAGATACCTCTAGACATGAAGTAACACCCCTATAGTCACCTTTAGACTTGTATTACCCAATATAGTAGACATAACATAATAGACATGGGACTTCTATGCTATGTTTATTCTAACTAGGAGAGAATGTAAAATAGAATCCAGGTTATACATACATTTGTATTTAATTTGGGATTTTTTACACTTGGATTGAAGTAATCGTTCGTCATTTTTTTTTTACAAGAGAAAAATACTTTTGTCTGGCCAGGGGTACTTGACAGAAAAAACTATTCCCCGGGGGGTACGTGACTAAAAAAAAAAAGGCAGAGTAGAATGCTGTTGTCATTTTCTCATGGTCATTAAGTGGTGACCCACTTTCTGGAGGTGGCAGCCAACACATTTATTCTTATTTAAAAATAAAGCTCATTCATGCCGTCTCTTTAAAAACACAATACACTACGCTGCATCAATACATCACAGTATATACTCTACTTCACAGCACAATATGATTAAGAGGAAGAAGCTCAATGACAAAAAGATCAATTCTATTACATAATAGTTAATATTTGTGTATACCAGGAAAGAAGATGATCAAAAATATATCTTTATTTCAAAATAAAAAAGACTTCTATCAGACTACGTCAGAGCACTTTATGTTGGCAGTCTTTTTCTATTCATTGTTACTAAAAAGAAAACAAGTCATTGGCAATATTAATATTAATGTGAATCCAACAATATGAGCTATTTGAGAAATAATCCCATGCTGCTACTTCATCATCTCCCACTGCTTGCTTGCACTGCAGGCTGTGCACAGCAGGGGGCAGCACAGCATCTCTTTCACGCTGTCCCGCAACCAGACAGTGGTGGTGGAGTATTGCCATGACAACAACACTGACATGTTCCAGGTAGTGCACTTCTCCATATTGTATTGTGAAAATCATACACCACCTGCTTGACTCATGTCTACTCATATCCAACAGATTGGACGCTCTACAGAAAGTCCCATTGACTTTGTGGTGACGGACACGTCCGGGGGGGCCAAGGAGGGAGAGGACCCCTCCATCGCCC
Source organism: Doryrhamphus excisus (assembly GCF_030265055.1). NCBI lineage: Eukaryota > Metazoa > Chordata > Actinopteri > Syngnathiformes > Syngnathidae > Doryrhamphus > Doryrhamphus excisus. Next base: position 13,867,069 of record NC_080484.1, read on the forward strand.
CCAGTACCATCTCACGTTTTGCCTGCAGGGTGGTGTGTGAACGCCACCCACCGTACACAGCGCGCATCTACGCTGCTGGCTTCGACTCCTCCAAAAACATCTTCTTGGGGGTTTGTTCACACTTTTAGTGTCAGCACCTCTTTAGGGGCTCCCCGACAGGAAGTAGTAACAATAATGTGCCGCCTTAGGAGAAGGCCACCAAGTGGAAGAACCCCGATGGACACATGGACGGCCTGACCACCAACGGCGTCCTGGTCATGCATCCGGAGGGTTTCCCGGAGGATCCCAAGCAGGGTCTGTGGCGGGAGATCTCGGTCTGCGGCGACGTCTACGCCTTGAGGGAGACTCGCTCTGGACCCAGCAGAGGCAAACTCGTGAGTCGTGACTTTCAAAAATCTGTTAATGTCATTTTTTCGTTTTTTTTATTATCAGAAATGTATGATGTCTTTTTTCAAACTGATTGGTATCGATAACGGGTGGGAATGTCACAGGCAGGAGGGGGGAAAGGAGTGCTTGATTTGCTCACTCGCACTGCCTGCCTCATTGGAGCATTTTTTTTATCTGTTCTATTTTTTAATGCTATCTGATTTATTGGTATGATGTCATAACTGATGATTATTCTGCATCCCTAAGTATTCTTAATTGTCATTAAGTGTGTGGGTTGCCTCCTGCAGGCGGAAGGGGAGAGCAGCGCGCTACGGGACGGCTCGCTGGTGGATCTGTGCGGCGCCACCCTGCTGTGGCGCACTGGCGAGGGCCTCATGCGTGCTCCCACCCTTCGCCACCTGGAGGCGCTTCGCCAGGAGTTGAACGCCTCTCGGCCTCAGTGTCCTGTCGGCCTCAGCACTCTGGCCTTCCCCAGCCTGCCCCGTAGCCACAGGTACGCCACCCCACGTGTCAGCCATCATTTGGTATCAGAGAATACAGGGTGACTCAAAAGTAACTTTTTTAAAGGGGAACTGCACTTTTTGGGGAATTTTGCCCATCATTCACAATCCAAACAAGAGCACACATTTATTTCCCTTTTCTGTTTATGACAACACAAGAGTTTATATGAGCTTACTAACAATGCATGTGATTGGGACACTATTTGAACTATGAAGCCCTGTAAAAACCCTCTAACAATGATATCCATGCTGTGATCATGCATTAACACGTATGATACTGATACACTGATGACAACGTGTAATAATTGCAGCATCTTGCCCTATTTGGATGATTTAAAACACTACCCAAACTTATTTCCTTGGTGCACCGATACTTAGAGTATGCTAGTTCTGTCAACATCAGCAGCACACTGTAGATACAGCGACAACACTTCCTATGTCGTCTGTGGATGACGCTGAGACTAGCCTTTAGCGAGGCATCCTGTTAGTCCGCCAGATAAATATAGTTTTTCATGTTAGCTGCTACAATAACAATATGGCTGTGGCTTGGTTAATACACACGTCGTTATGGAAATTGAACATTGTTGCCGTTTTTGTGAGGGCTTTAGCGTCAAAATAGTCCGGTGGTAGCTAGCTTATATGAACTCGTTTTGTGGCGCTAGACTGCACAGAAAAGGGAAAGAAATATGTGTTCATTTTTCACTTAAGAATTGGGAATGATGGGGCAAAATTCCCCCCAAAAGTGCAACGTACAAGAAAAGCATTAAAACATGACATTAATTTTAGCCTTGAAGAACGCCAGCCTTGGGTCTACCTCACCTGCGGCCACGTCCACGGACGCCACGACTGGGGCCAGAGATCCGAGGGTGAGGAGGAGCCCGGCGAGGGCGACGGCTCCGCCGTGCGGCGAGAGTGCCCGCTATGCCGCAGTGTGGGCCCCTACGTGCCTCTGTGGCTGGGCTGCGAGCCGGCCGTGTACGTGGACGTAGGTGCCCCCACGTACGCTTTCGTGCCATGCGGCCACGTCTGCTCGGAGAGGACAACCAGGTACTGGGCCGACACGCCGCTGCCTCACGGGACGCACGCCTTCAGGCCTGTGTGTCCCTTCTGCTCCTCTGCCCTCAACACACCGGGATGGACGCGGCTCATCTTCCAGGGCCCCATCGACTAAAGCAACCACAACACTATGAACAAATGACGGATCCTTCCCTCTCCCATCGACAAACGCACTTCCACTTCCGTAGCGTATGCAGCTCCTGGCCTTATTCCTCCTTCAGGGCTTGTTGATGGATGCACGATCTGGAGATGAAACGTGACAGAGAGATTAATACGCCCATTGATTTTTCATCTGGATGTCATCTTAGACCGCCTATTTTCATTCCATGACAGTACAAATACTGTGGATCCCCGCTATTTGCAGATTTATGGTAAAAACTTGATATTTTTGCAAGAAAACCTTCATATTCTTCTGAAAATAGGCCATTGTTTTGGGGCAGAAAACACATTGTTGCCCTAAGTAGATGATCATTTATAAATAATGATAACGGAGCATACAGCATAATAATAGTTACAAAATAGCAACGCCTGCGTGGCTGCAGAAGCAGCCTGCAGAGCAGTGCAGCCACGTAGCACCACCAGCTACTTCAGCAGATGTAGGTGGCCCCACATCCTTTGCGGTTTGTAGCGCTAGCTGACGCCCAGTCTCAAGGCTAGACCGTGACCCCCATTTCGTCCGTTCCAGCCATCATCTTCCATTATCGCTCTGAACGTATTACATACACTTCACAACGTAACCCTCGTGAATAGCGGGGATCTACCGTATGTTGACACCTCGCCTGTCTGGCAGCCAGATCCCAAGTCCATCATCAAGTAGGAGGAGTGCAAACGAGGGCTGGGGGCTCCAGAAACTCGGTAAGACCCACTTCTCACAACTCCCTGGAATAACAGCAATAACTCTCTCGTATTGATAAGCTAAGAACGTACGCTGGCTTTGAAGGCCAGCGACGGTCACCTCAAACATGTCTGTAGCATTTTTTTGGGTAAGGGGGGGATCAACCAGAAGTGTGTTGAGATGTTGACGACCCTTTGATGGAACCAAAGCGTTAGCCGTCTGTGGTAAACGTGACTAGGAGGCGGCGGTGCGCTCACACACTCCTGGTTGCCGTGCTCGGACGCTGACAGGGTCCTACAGGTTGTGTCAACGTGTCCAAAGGTTTGACCTTGCGTAACCTCAACAGTAACCTTTGTTTTATTGTTTTTTTTTTTTTAGCGTGTATGATGTATGTGTCCAAAAAAAAGTATTTTGTTAGGAAACGTGGAGTGAGGGTGTTCGGTGTTTAAAAAGAGTATTTTTCTAACTGATGTAGTTGTTGAACTCAGTGAAAGTTGTTGAGTATGCTCCGGGGATGTCAGGAGAGCCCGTTAGTGTGCGGAAACAAAAAAAAAACGTTGCCAACACTGTGTCCGCCACACACACGACACGACACAACACTTAGTATGTAGACACAGTGCTCCCGTAGAACAATGAATGTAGCCAACCACGCCGGCTGTGTGTGTCCCAGCCTCTCCCTGGTGCTCATATTCAACGCTCTCTATATTGTCATGCTATTTTTATAACTGTCGCCTGTCAAAAGAATTAGCTCATGGATGGAAGATGTGGAGTGGATAGTCTACACGCTCACTCGTGTCTCGCTTGCATGCACACACACACACACACACACACACAAACACACACTCTTTCTCTCCTGACCTTTTTAATTCACAGTGTTTGATGATGTCTTCCCAGTCTTCGGCTGTTAAACGTGCAAAATCTCATGGGAAAAAAAAAAAAAGGAAAAATCCTCATACTTGACAGAGCCACTTTGTACTGTAATGCTAATATTTACCACCAATGCTGCTGCAGAATTACGTTAGCACATGTTATTGACTGTATGTTTGCCCATTCCTCACTCAACAATATTTTAGTTACAGTGCCATTCACACTTCTTTGATGTCTTCAGACTCCCTCGCGGTGGATGTTCATTGTGTTTCTTGGAGCTCAGGATGAGTCATTTCTACAACGCATGAAACATGACAGCATTTACAGCATCTGCTGTGGGAGAAGCTGTATAGCTACTGCGCAGGATTAGGATCTTTTCAAGAATAAAGTCCATAGTTTAGGAGAAATCAAGTGGGAGCATTAGGAGAATAAAGTGTCATGGAGTCCTATGTAGAGCATCCTTCTTAAGGAAGGAAGAGAACTTTCCTCTTGCTTGAGGCAAGCTTTTATTTATAATGTGGCAGCAAAACATTTAGATTAGCTTGGCTAGCCCTTCTCACTTCCACCTTCCTGACCCAGAACAGTTTTTTCCCCTAAATATAGGACTTTATTCTCCTAAATGTCAGACTTTACTCTCATAAATCTACCACTTTATCCTCTTAATCTTGGATTTTTCTTTGTTTTCAATGTGGCCCTAATACTCTGTGGTATACTTGATGGCAGCGTTAATGTTGTAAAGGATAAAACTTTACCACACCTGCCAAACAACAAAATAGAACATATTGGCATGTGGATGGAAGAACTGGTGCAGCACCTCTTTTTACTTGTTTGACCTCATTAATTATTATTTTCTTACCTTTATAGCTGTCTGTACACAATTTCAACTCTTTAGTTTTCACATTTTAGTGTCTTTACGAGCCACATACAGCATTATCTACTTTTAAAATATGCTTTGTTCAGATGTTTTTTCTTGTCGTTATTGAGCTCATCTGGGTAGGTCAGTGAGTCAGTCCTTACACCACCCGGCATAGTGAATTATGCATTTGAATAACAACCTGTGTTATTTTGTACAGCGGTTTGATATGATTTTATCATCATAATCCTCTGTAACCTGAACGGTGCACAGACAATCGCTATACACATGTCAATAAACTTGTGGGAAAGTGCCCCTCTGATCTCCTTTTCTGTGATTTTTTTGGTTTCTAGAGCTTTTCTCGAGTCTTTCAAGTTAAAGTGGCTCAAAAATGAAATGATGCCGCCAACAGAGGGCGCTCTTCCACCACAGGACGGATGCTGATGCTGAGGAGGAGGAGGTTACTTCAAATTGCATCACCTCTTGTAAAGAGCCATTTTGGCAGTTTCTAATGCATCACCACGCAAATGTGATAAGGAGCCGCACATTTTTAAACGTTTGGCTAGAAAATAGCAAATTAAAAATTAAGAAACTCAGGTTTTTGTCTAGCAAGTCGAGTTGCAGAGGATGATTGCTATACGAGCAATAAATAAGAACCAGCAAGTGTGTCGCTTTCTTCTAAAGGCTTTTAAAGACAATTTCAGGGCTAAAGGCAACATGCAATCTGCTTTAGAGGTTTAGCATAAACCCTTGTTTGATAGTTTTTTTTGTTTGTTTTGCATTGATTTCAATTGCAGGCTAGTATGTTTAAAAACAAAGTTGTATTGTTCCTAACATAGCCATGATGTATTCCTCATTAATATGGAAATATGTTTTCAAATGTGCACCTTTTTTTTTTAACATTCAGCTATACCTTCAATCTCTTGAAATAGTGATGTGCGGATTGATACTGAAATATCGATACCAGATCTTCAGCTTCGAAAGTCAATTCTCTAGTGAAAATGTTCATACTTTCGATACTTTGAGACATTTGAGATCATGTTTGTCTGTTCAAACGATGACCGTTGTGTAGAATTAAGCAGTTATTTTAATGCTTTTATTTTACTTAGTTTGATTTTTATCGTTTAAATAATTTTTACATTATTATTATTATTACATTATTTAATTTTACATTATTTTTGTCCTGTTTGGCTCTATTGTAAATCATCAATATATTCAAGGTGTAAAATAAATGACCGAAATTGATAATTCATTCTTTTGAATTAATAATACAATTTAACAGACACGTTAGATGAATTTGAACAGAGTAGTCATTTTATTCAGTATCAGATCTGATTCAGATCAGTATCTGATCGGAAAGGAAATCGCACTATGTTGAAAAGCTGTCATTCGGGTGTTTAGGCGATAGGAAGCACTAACGTTCACCTGTTAGGTAGCTAGCCCAGGAAAGAAGACGTACGTATTTTTTAAATGGCGTTTTTATTGTTGTGATATGACTTATTGTAATTGCTGTATACGTGTCTTGAATGTATCACTCTTTTTTATTGTTTCAAAAAACAAAAACGAAAAAGAAAAACTCGACTTTATGTAAGGTCATCCAGCGTACCCAAAATCCTTTGCGACTGCGCGGGAAGAAACCCCGGAAGTAAGTCAATATCTCAAGAGTGACTGGGACCGATTTTGTGAAATGTAAACAAAACACCTGTGGAAATATTTTGTGTCTGTGTTTTTAAAATGGGACAAATTTTTCCTATGGATATTTTCTGTTGTTTAGCGAAGTAGCTGGCTAACGGCTAGCTGTCAAGATATGCCTACAAATATTATTCAGGTATTACCAATTTATATCACATTGTGGTAGCAGTCACAACCAGGCTGCACATACAAGCGTTGTTCAAGTCGACTTAATTTGCTTACTGCCGGTGGAATTTATAAAGAAAAGGTTTTTTATTTTTAGTCAGGATGGGTGAGTATGTGCACTGAAGATGGAGGCAGGATTTCAAGAATAGCTCATCTATTCTCAGCGGAGGGATTTGCGCCTTTTGATCCTGGCTAATTAATGTGAAACCCTCAATGGGAATAGTGTGTGTTTGTGTGAGACCGTCAAGGGGACTCGACTTGTACTTGCACACAGGAAACTTTAATTAAGCTGGGACAGACTATTAATTAACTTTGAAGACTTCTTTTTTTTCTCCTTTACCTCGCTAAACATTCCACTACGTCAAAGGGCTGCAAAAAGTGTTCATTGAGCCACATCGTTTACAAATCCAATTAAAGCTACAGCGTCGGGGGCTATGCTCTTTATTCTTTTTTTATGGCTTGACTTGCAGACATGTAATAAGGCCATTGCAGCGTGTGCTAATATATCTATGGATTTTATAATGCTGTCTTATGCTTTTAGGGAGGCGATGTGGCAGACTATCTTGTGTCGTCCTGTTCGAGGGGGGACGGCCCACCCCGGAAGTGACTGGATGACCCCCTGCTTCATATAAAGTACATATATGTCTGCAGCAGCATTCAGGTGAGGCCATGCTAATCATATGCATCGGTTTTTGTCTGTTAGTCTGGTCTTTAGTTGCATTTTCCACAAGCTACTGTATGTCACTGTGTTGTACTGTCGCCTGTCATATTTTTAATGAATAGGTCAACCTAACCCAAGTAATACATGTTTTAATCCCTATATGAGATATAAAAATGACACATACATGAAATGAGATATATAAACACACTCCTGAAAAATAAAATCAAACACAAAACAGTCGTGTTCTCTCTATGAATTGCATGGAAAAAAATCAGCATAGAAATACATGCATGGGGAATGACTTAATTTAATTAATTCATCTATACATTTACAGAAAAAAATAATAAAACGCAGGAAGCCTCATCCAGCTGTGTCCAAGGTGCGACTCATAACCTCTTTTTTTTTTTTTTTTTTTTAATTGGCCTGCACACTTTGGAGAAGTGCCCCCCCCCCCCCCAAAAAAAAACACCAACAACAATGGGGGTGTAGTGTTTTCCTTTTACAAATGAAAAAAAATCCATTGACTTTTCCATATGCGGCCCCCCGCTGGGCAGGTTTGGGCACCCCTACTTTAAAGTCCTCTCCAGCCAATATCTTTTAGTTTCTTTGAAAATAAATAAATAAATAAATACAAATGCAGTTTAAATTCCAAATGTTTACTTAATTAAAATGTCTGTTATGGTTGTGAAATATCAACGTGGGACTTTGATGCGTTTGTTTGTGTACAAATGAAATGTGAAAAGTCCCATAACTCAAAAAAATGTAGTTTTTGCAATTTTTTTTTTGCATGAAAATACTATGATATCCCTAAGCAGAAGAGAACGATACCAGGATGTGATGTAATTGTAGTTGACACAAATGACACTGGTACTTCGAGATACAACATTCATTTGTTATGCAGGGGCTTTCGTATCTTATTATGATTATTTTTATTATGAGACAAGATTTAGCCTATAAATGGCATCATCCCTTCCAGCCCAACAGTCAAGCCAAATATGAATACTGTTCTTAAATGACAACGTCATCATTGACATATACACAAATGTTCAAAACAATAAGAAAATAGGCGGAGGAGTACATAGTTTAGACTGCATAAATCATACATACATTTACCTAACTTTTACTTATATGTTTATACTTGAAAAAAATTGCTTGACTGTGTCAGGACCCATGGTTATTTTCCCTCCAAATTCACAGCAGGAAAATGAAAGGCCATGACGTTGCATTGCTGAGCACTCTGGGAGGTAACGGAGATAACCAATGGGAGGGCGCAACAAAGCCTTCACGTGATGCTACCAAATGAATTCTGTGAGGACTGTACTTTTCGGAGCGCCACTTTGTATTTTGATGTCTTCCAGGCCCATTCCGTATTTAGAATGTTTCATATAATGACGTTTTTTTTTAGGTTTTACTGTAAATTATAAACACATGAGAAAAATGCAGAAGATGCGGTGTGGTATACATTGTTGTAGTCTACCGTCATGCACTTTTGCATATTGCTGGTCTTTTGCTTGTTTTTTCCCAAAGCGAGCTCTTCTTCCTCTGCTTCCCACTTGTCAGCTTCCTCATTTTCCTCTCAGTGTGACCAATGACAGGCCTGGGGAGGCAGCGCTATTAATCCCTGTAAATGACAGCTAATGAAGTTGCTATTTCCCCGTGGATGCTGTTTGGGGAGGGTGGGGGGAAAAGGGGGGCTGATGCAAGTCTTCGCCGCTACCCATCCAGGCTTTGAAAATAAGTCAGAATTGTGCGGGGGGGTGGGTTCATTCTTCTCTATGGCCGTCGTTTTGAAAACATTTCTCATTACACCTTATCGCTGGGCCAGAGAGTGTGTATGTAGGGGTGGAGTGGTGATGACAGGGGGGGGTTCTGCAAAGCAAATTAAAGCGGCGAATAAGAGGCGGCAAGCCAACCATGCAGGGACGACATCAAAGCTCTCTTTTAAAATGGAGCGATCTCATGCAAAAGATCCCACTCCATAGAGATGAAGCTCACACTTCCATGGAACATCCAACACACAGCAATGTCACACACTGACACGGCCCTGTCTTTGGGGGGCGGGTCTACCTCTCACACAGCAACGTCACACGACACGACCCTGTCTTTAGGGGGCGGGTTTACCTCTATCAGTAGGAAGCGCTTGATAACAAAAATGGGGGCTGTTCCTCTGCAGTTTCTGCAATCAGAAGCATGCGCTCAGACAAGAAGGAGGCAATGAGAGGCCTTGATTGTGAGCCCCCGTTCCAAAAAGCCAGCAAGGCTCCATGTCCATCACGTCAGCTGCATATGAAGAACATTGTTATTATTCTTCTTAGGAACATTGTTACACCCTGGCGTAGTGACACCTGGCCACACCACAGCGGCTAGCTACTAGCGACTAGCTACTAGCCTCAGCACACGCGTGACCTCTGGCATTTCCAAGCTTTTAAAAAAAACAAAAACAAACATCTTATTTGTTAGCTTGTTTTCTCTCATGCGACAAGTGTGAGCGTTTGTGTGTGTGTGTGTGTGTGCTCGTGTTCAATCCCGGGCCGGCTGGATTAGTGACGTCGGCATCAGAGCGCACCCTCGCCGCGCTTCCTGATAAGAGCGCACGCCTGCCGCCGCCACCGCCCGCCCGCCCGCCTGCCGCTCTCTGACGCTCAATTTCAGATAGCGCTAATGGAATCTGTCCCGCACGATTGTAATGCAAGCCAGACTCATTCTCCACGGGGCTTGGAGCTGTCAGCTTGGCAGGGCCGCACGCGCAGGGGTGTGTTTTGGAGGGGGGGTCATGGCAGGAGAGGATGATGAAGGGTGTGTGTGTGTGTGTGTGTGTGTGTGTGTGTTATGATATGCTGTTGTGTAACTTCCTCCACATGAGCCATCATGAGGAGACGTGCACCTTGTGTTGAGGTAGAACCGTGTGGAGTTGTTGTTTGGGCAATACTAGACATTAGTTTACCGTCCAATAGCAATCATCCATCATTCATTTCTCAAACACCATGACGCTGTGAGGCAGCGGTAATCAAACCGTGACATTGTGAACTGTAATAGGGGTATAAATGTGACTATAGGGGTGCTAGTCCATGTCCAGGGGGCTCTAATCATGTTAAAACCCAGATTTAGAAGGTGGTTTTCTATCTCTTATATTTCTTCATTCATTCATTTTCTACCGTTAGTCTCACGAGGGTCGCGGGGGTGCTGGAGCCTATCCCAGCTGTCTTCAGGCGAGAGGCGGGGTACACCCTGGACTGGTCCAGCCAATCACAGGGCACATATAGACAAACAGCCATTCCCACCCACATTCATACCTATGGACAACATTGGATGTTTTATGGAGATTCCAACCGAGGTCTGTGTGGCCTACCTGCTAACCACTGGTCCACCGTGCGCTGCATGTATAATAATATCACAAGGTTATGGTCATATTCATACACATCAGCAGCCAATAAGGTGCCACCTCTGCTCTGTACAAACAGCAGGGGGCGGTGTTGCCTGGTGAAGCTGCTGACCACCTGTCCCCTTCTCTTTGTATCTTGTCCTCATCCTTGCCCTGTTCTTCCTCAATGCTGAGGTTTACTGCTCTTTCAAATCTTTAGTAAGTAAAAACATAGTTAGATATGGCAAAAATGAAGTGGAATGTAGCAGAATTGACTGGAATGAATTAGAATACATTTGCAGGAATTGAGAAATGTATTCAAAATGTACCACCTTTTGGTGAAATATCATTTTCTACATTTCTGTTCCCCCCCAAAATATAAAATATATTCTAATGTGAAGTATTTTTAATGAAATACATTTTTTTGTGTAAAATTTTTAAAACGTGTTAAAAGTTAGTACCCATTTCAGGCCTCTTGATTGAGCGTGGCACAAACGGAACGGGAGTGTTCAGTCCGCTGCATCCACATCAAAGCGCTTTGGTCCAATCCTTTCACATTGAGGCCAGCTCAGCGGAGGAAGCGGAGGAAATACCAATTTGGCGGCGCTGTGGGGATTACAGCGGTGGAGGGCGGGCATCTTTTAATCTGGGACAGATTGTTGCATTTGTCTGCACTTAAAAATGGCCGCCACTCCCTACTCCTACCCTGTCAGTCAAAAAAGGAGCTGATTAGACTCCTAAATAAAATAAATAAACTGCAGCCTAAATCTCTCAGCAAGCAGGGTTTTATACAGCTAGACCCCCCAGCCCCCATTACTGCTACACGACCCCCCGGGAAGAGTTTAGTGTCAGCAGAACCTTCTTGTGCACGGGTGGAGGAGGGAATGTGATCAGGAATTGGTGTTTTATTTATGGCTGGAGCTTAAAAAGTCCAATACAATCATCGTCTGTTACAGAGTCAAACTATCCCATCATATCTTTATTCGCACTTTTAACTGCCATCAAGTGTACTGTCCTAATAAATACTAAATACTGTCATTCCTTTGAATTTCACGCTTCCTGCCATCACCCTTGTAAAGAAATATATCAATGAATAAATCATGCTGTTGAGCATTCCAAGTAATATAGTTTAGTTAGTTTACTACTCATTTAGTAGTATTCCATAGTATTCCGCACTGGTCACTAGGTGTCACTATGTGCCAGTAATGTTACTGTAATCTTGGGTGAGACACAAGCACCAGACCCGGCTTTTATTGCAGCTTTGAATGATCTGGCCAATCCCTAACACAGGCTACTGTGGCCAAGATAAAAACTCAACTTTCAACCTCCGACGTCACTTCCTGTCCGCCCTCTGGACTGGAGCACATTTACAGCAACACACAAGCACGAGCCTTACTGCCTCTGATTATCTCTACTATATTGGGTAATAGGCATATAAAGGTGACTATAGGGGTGTTATTTCATGTCTAGAAGGCTCTAATCTTGTTAAAAAGTGTATTTAGAAAGTTTTAATCAGGTTTTATATACCTAGTAGGTCTTATTTTTCCTGATTATGTTTACTATATTGGGTAATTGGAGTGTAAAGGTGATGATAGGGGTGTTATTTCATGTCTAGAGGGCTCTAGTCATGTTAAATACCGTATTTAGAAGGTTGTAAACTGATTTTATATGTATAGTAAGTCTTATTTTCCCCGATTATGTCTACTATATTGGGTAATTGGAGTGTAAAGGTGATGATAGGGGTGCTATTTCATGTCTAGTGGGCTCTAATCATGTTAAATACTGTATTTATAAGATTGTAAACTGATTTTATATGTATAGTAAGTCTTATTTTCCCCGATGATGTCTACTATATTGGGTAATTGGAGTGTAAAGGTGATGATGGGGTGTTATGTCATGTCTGGAGGGCTCTAATCATGTTAAATAGCGTATTTAGAAGGTTGTAAACAGGTTTTATATGCCTAGTAGGTTTTATTTTCCCTGATTATGTCTGCTATAATGGGTAATTTGAGTGTAAAGGTGATGATAGGGGTGTTATTTCATGTCTGGAGGGCTCTAATCATGTTAAGAAGCATTTTTAGATGGCCGTAAACAGTTTTTCTATGCTCTAACTACCAAAATATTGCATTTCTAAATCAGGAATCCTATGTCACGGAAATTCAGTCATCACAGTCGGGTCTGGAACTAATTAACCACGATAAACCAAAGCGTCGGGTCTACGTGGACGGGGCGGACTTAAGCTGGTTCCGGCATAGCAGTGAGGGTAGAATGTTTCCCATGAAATCCTTGGTGCTGAACATTAGAAGAGAAGTGCAGAGATCAGCTCTAAGAGGGGGAAAGGCAAATTGTTATCTTTCAGCGAGCGAGAGCAAGAATCAGAGGCTGCAGACTGCGTGATACCGAGGAAGAAAGACAGGCTGATAAAAGAATGAAGCCGTCGGCGGAGGCAGAGAGAAAAGGCCTCTCCAGATTGGCAAAGGGAAGTCAGGGTCTCTCTCTGCTTTGCATTTCATTTACATGGCTGGCCCTATCGACCAATCGGATTGGGAGCCGAGCTCGTGGCTTAGGAAGGCGAATAAAGACTCCAAATGCCTTCACTGCTCTCATCCCGCTCCCTCATAATACCCCGCCTGCCCCTCTTCTCTCCCGTCCCTCCTCGCCGCCATAATACCCTCGCTCGCCACCTTCAACGCTTGCTGGAAAGCAAACCCCGTCCCCTCTGATAGTGGGATGAGTGGGGGGGCTTTGAACTGCCATCCAATGAAAAAAAAAACAATTGTAATAGAAGGAGCCTGTCACTGTGTACAAAAAAGTTTGATTACTGGGAAATTCCAATGGATGTTAACAATAACTCTCCATGGGTCACAATTTGAATGTCGCTGTTATTTACTCTTCTCTCTACTCAAAAGTTCAGACCAAAACTGAAACTCCAACAAATCCAACATTTTTTTACATGCACAATATAATTATAAAATACAAGTACAATTATTTTTTTTCCTATCCTATTAGAAACAAGTGCTTGCCGAAGGTTCCTAGGTCCGTATTGAATATGCTCCAACCAGCATGGGTCGGCTGGTTTGTGGGTGAAGGGCGGATGTGAGTGATATTTTTCTGGTCTTGGAATTTACCCGGTTTTCCATTCATCTGTTGAAACCTGATGCTACTTTGGGTTGGGGAACCCGACTCGCACCCGTTCCCTGTAGCAAAACGGCAGGTTAATCCGTACCATAAGGAGCACAGGTTACATCGCTAGTTTGTTCATCTCGATTTCACAGCTTGTTGTGTGTATTCAGTGCAGTCAAAAGTATACACGTTTTTGCTGTCACTTGAAAAAAAGATGATCACTATGAAACACTTGAGCCCTAAATCAGAACGAAATATGTACTTCTAACGTACATCGACTTCTAACCTTCTCGCCACCTTTTGTCTGTGTATTGACGTTAACACTTGTCATGCCATTTGCGACTAAAATTCCCACGACAACATGCTGACTCAAGTGCTGTATGACACAAAACTAGCATCTAGGGAACATCATTTATGCTAATTCACTGAGAAAGGCATCAATGATTAATGAGAGGGAAGTGGTTGTAATTACATAGCACACACGTTAATCAACGCTGATAACTATCAGGAGGCGTTTTTTCCATTCACGCACACACACACACACACACACACTTGATTTGAATAATGACATGTCGACATATTATCAGAAGCCATAAATGACCTCAGGCGTCTCACGAGGGACATGTAGCCGCTTAGCACGTGTCAACCACAAGCGCAGATCTCAAGGGTCTCATTTTGCGCTCTGCCGTGCATGAAAGAGACGCTATACGGGCAAAAGTGTTGGGACACGTGTCCCTTTTAACAAGATTTTCAGTGAGTCATTGCTACCCTGCTGGCTCCCAGACATCTGCGCGTATAGATGAGTACACATAGAATTAAATAGGAACTTATTATTAGTCCTCCTTTTTCTTTTACTCACACACACACACACACTGTGTTTCATTGCCGTTAATCACCAATAACAATACCTTATTTGTCAGCCAGGAATATTTACAATGGGATGCCCCCCCCCCGACATGAGCCTCAATACCCCCCTCAACCCTCCCCCACACTCCCTCCCCGCCCCACCACCACTGTGTGTCAGTGTGCCACCAATTACTGAGCACAACTTGAATGAGGTCACAACGGGATGGGGTCATTAGCAAAACAAACCCGGCAACCCCATGGGTGCTTGGGGGGGGGGGGGGGGCATTTACTGTAGTAGTGGAAGATCTATCATATGTCTGTCATCTATCATGGGGGCATCAAGATGAGGCTAGAATTCCACTTGTGTTAGTTTGATGGCAAGCAGAGTTTGACAGAAAGTACACTTAGGAATCTGTAGATGTTTGTGGAGGGGCGGAGAGTGGCTGCCTTTACATTTTGGTGGGAATTTGGTTAAAGCAGCATGGATTTTTCAGGAGTTCAGGATGCACGGCAGTTGCTCTGTGAGTCGGGTGACAAGGTGCGCCGGCAGAGTGCATGCAGTAGAGTATGGCACAGTGTATGTAAGCAATGTATCATCAGCAAACCTAATATTTTTTTACATATATAGGCTATTCTTACTGTTTTTGTTATATTGCAAAGACAAGATGGCTTCAGAGCCAAATAAATGAATTGATGTGATTTTATAGTATTGGGACAAGTATGTTTGTTGAACATATTTTTTATGATCGACAAATTACGGGTGGGGCTGCACAGTGGTGAGTGGTTAGCATGCTGACCACACAGTCCGGAGATGGGAAGACCTGGATTGGAATCTCTGCTCTGTGTGGAGTTTGCATGTTTTCCCCGGGTACTCTGGCCTCCTCCCACATTCCAAAAACATGTTAGCTTCATTGGCCACTCCAAATTGTAAAAAAAAAAAAAAAGTATGAATGTGAGTGTGAATGGTTGTTTGTCTATATGTGCCCTGTGATTGGCTGGCCACCAGTCCAGGGTGTACCCCGCCTCTCCCCCAAACCTAGCTGGGATAAGCTCCAGCAAAAAAAAAAAAAAACAGTGACCCAAGTGAAGATAAGCCGTATAGATGGATGGAAATTATGGGCAAATGGAGATTAAATTATTGCATTAATTGCATTAATTATTGCAATAATCTGAAAAGTTAAAAAAAAGTGTGTATAAATATATATATATATCTTTATACAATATAAATATAATATAATATATATATAATAGTGGCCCTGCCTTTCTTGGTATCAGGTCAAAAGCAACATTTGCAGTATCGCCCATGCAACTGAAAAAGAGCAGAAAGAAGCAGAACGTATTGGCCACTCCACCTCAGCCATTCACTAAGAAGAGAAAAGCATCATTATTTGGAAGTGGGCTGAAACACGGAAGATGCTCAAAGTGATTAGCGGCGGCGAGGCCTATCCACTGCGTCTGTGTGTGTGTGTGTGTGTGAATGAACGTGTGTGTGCACACGGGTCTACGGGGGCATATATTTGTGTTTGTGTATCTCCATTGTGACGTGTGTAATCCGCATGCTCTCTAATCCCAGAGCAGGTGGCCGGGCGTGTGGCGGCTGCGGGGGTGCGGCCGGGGCACACGCCTCCCGCTCCCTGGAAAACGCTTGATGGATCCATGTAAAAACACGACGCAACCTCCTTTTAGCTGCGGGGGGGGGCGGGGATCCCATTGCGACACACACCTGTCCTCGTCGTCACACACGCGGCCACCAGCCCACGGTACAGTGTGATGGTCTCCTCGGGGGGAGCACGTGGCAGCATCACCCACCGTCCCCCCTCCCCTCACGCATCCGCAAACAGACACGCTGGCCTCCGGGAGCTCGCGGCTGCTCCTAACAGGTGGGCGGGGCGGGGAGCGAGGGCATCTGTCGGTGAACTGCTCTACTGTACCACGACTCCATCTGCCCCCGCGAGACGGACTTAACGAGCGGGCCGGCTCGCCGTTGATAATATTTCCAACACCCCCCGTCCCCCAAAACCAGCTCGGCTTGAATTGTGACGAATTGTTTCCTCATGTTCTCTTCACTGTACCGAGGCCAGAAGAGGCCCCTTGACCCCTGACCTCAGCATTGTAAGTCAGCACAGGGTGGCTTGGGCAGTTGAGGTCGCCGCACGTCTGCCTTTGACCTTGACAGGGCGAGCAAAGTGTGGCCCACGGGTTCTTTTTTTATGGGCCTGCAATTTCTTGTAAAAACATAATGAAACTTCAACATAAAAGCTTAACGTGAGAAGAACGGTGAAATGTTAATAGTGGCGTGACATATAGTGGCGTGACATATAGTGGCGTGACATATAGTGGCGTGACATATAGTGGCGTGACATATAGTGGCGTGACATATAGTGGCGTGACATATAGTGGCGTGACATATAGTGGCGTGACATACAGTGGCGTGACATACAGTGGCGTGACATACAGTGGCGTGACATACAGTGGCGTGACATACAGTGGCGTGACATAGTGGCGTGACATATAGTGGCGTGACATATAGTGGCGTGACATACAGTAGCGTGACATATAGTGGCGTGACATATAGTGGCGTGACATATAGTGGCGTGACATATAGTGGCGTAAATGTGACAACGTTTCTCATTCAGAAAAAAATGTTCTTGTGATAATCAATAAGTCAATGAAGTCATCAGATGACAAATGTCCATGAAGTGATCATACTTCCACTCGCCACGTACATGCCTGTCTGTTTTCCTCGACTCTTGCCTCTACACTTTGCTTTCAGCCTCACAGAACAACGGCCAAAAGATATTTTATCTCTGCGGGGGGATAGGCGGGGCCGCTAGCATACACACGCAGAAAAAGAGTGGAGCTCTGTGAGGAGCAATGCAAGGTAACGTAGCAGAAGTTAGCAGGGAAAAGGACAAAGTCAACACAACAGCCCAAAATGAGGTGCCTTCACAGGAAGCCGTTGCAAAAGTTTGTTTTTTTCCGACTTTTTCCTGATTTCGGAATCACCACAGCGGATCTTTTTATCCACATACTTTTTGGCTTGAGCACTTTATATTCCGGATGCCCTTCCTGACTAATACCAATGATGCTTACTAGTGGAGATTCGAATCCAGGGCGTTTGCTCCCAAGTCCAGAATGCTAACCACTAAAAGCCGTTGTTAAGTTAAAGAAATGCTGCTCTTTAATACACCTGAAAAGACAGCATTTCAAGAAATGCTGCAAACATTTCAAAGACTGTACAAATTGCCTGTGAGAAAATTACATGTAGCTTTAGAGAGTGAAATAGGACATATTAAAGTTATTAGATTATTATATTATCATAACATTATTTGGTCTCCAAATATGTCGACAATATCGTTTGGCTTCGATTTGTGGGACATTTGAAAACATGTCTGCATCGTTTTGGGACTGAGTTAAATTTAAAAAAAAGTGTGTTGATTGTACCTTTCTCCAAATTCGCATTGTCACCTCCTTCTGGTGGACCCAATCTCCTGCATGGTCGCGCCTCCTGAGTTAATAGTCACCAGGAATCATGATATATGTACACTACTTGCATGTGTCTGTGAAAAAAGACTCAACATACGCAATATTTTAATCTTCTGTAGTCTTTCCTGTACGGTATACTGTATGTTTATCACACCCTTCTAAGTCAAATATGTCACTTTGTCATCTTATTTAGTGCTTTATTTAGTTTGAAGCATTATGCATCATTTGTGTGCCTTCGGGTGAGGATAAGCGGTATAGAAAATGGATGGATGCTCGCGGTTATGTTCTGAATAAATGACTAAATTGTGCTTTGGACATGTAATTATGTGTATTAGTGTTTCAAAAGATGACACTACTGATTAAAAAAAAAAAAACAAGAGCATTTGCTTGGCTTAGCTAAGCCGCCACTTAGCAAACATCTGTTTGGCTGCCGAGCTTATGGATGTGACTTTGTGGCCATTAAATTCATGTCATCTCTATTTTGCTCTTTTATAAGGAGATTTTGGTTAGTCCCCCGCTAATGGTCACTTTTCACAAGGACCGAAGTGCTTTGTTGGCTGAGAGTCCGCCAGTCATGTAATCCCGCCAGAAGGCACCATTAACTTTGTATAAAGCACTAATTCACTAATGGCATTTGTTTACATTTTACATATGCCGGATGTTCTTGCACCCTTTAATCATCTTAATGTGTTAATCAGTGCACAAGTGCTGAATATTCTCGTAGCGTCGCTGTGTGAAGTTACGTGTGCACGCTTGCTGATGACCGAATGAGATTAAAGAACAGATTAAGCTTTAAAGAAGACTCAATTGCTTTTATTGCTAATCTGGTTCACAATCAACCACTTTATTCATGTCGGAGTCAATAAAGTCTGCACCATTTTGTCTCTTGAGAGTCATTCATCGGAAGGAAGCTAATTAAGCACTGGAATAAGCGGCGCTAAACAATCCAAACAAAAGTGTATCCATGGTGACGCAATGTCGTAGCAGAGGCGGGACTGCAAGTGATAGCAGAAGGTCAGTTTGGCCTTTCTTTGCTTTGTTGATCTGTGACTTCTATTTCCTGGAATGAAGTCAAGGTCATATTGAGGAGCGTGCGTCTGGTTAGCGGCCCATTAGAAACAATGTAATAGAACTGTTCGGACCAGGAGACAAAAAGATGACTCGTATTTGATTGTGGTGGGGGTCTTTTTCGGAGTCAAAGATCTTTTGATGGTGGGGGGTCTTTCTCCAAGTCAAAGGTCTTGTGTGATATCTCGTGGTTAGTGTGATATCTCTCTGTTATATAAATACCATACATGTGCAGTGCCTGCCTGGAGCAGCGAGGAAAATGTTCCATTCCTAATTGTGTTAGGGGAAAAATGGATGTAACATAAAAAAAATGCAATCGTGCTCCTATTCCGAACTTTCTGACTTCCGACTTTTATGTCGTTTATGACTTTTATCTCAGAACATTACTACTTGATGCTTGTAGCATTTCCACTTGACATGTGTTCATTTGCTACATTTCATTTTATTCCGATTTTATTATGCCTGCTTGAACAAATTTAGGATTGAACAGTTTCTGCAAAAAATAAAGTGACAGAATGAAGAGAATATAGTTCAAATATTATTCAAGGAATATCTAAATAAGGAGCACTACCGCAACACACATACCCAACATGGCCGACATGCTGAAACCTTACGCTTTCATGTGCTGTGTAAATCCTGACATTGGACTCAGATTTTCTGATAATAAAGTGATAGAATTACAAAAATACAAAAACCGCCATCACACCACTATTCCCACTTCATTTTTGTAACAATTCCACTTTTTTGTCACAATTTCACGACAACAGGACTAAATGTCCAGTCCTGCCAAAACACGCCTCACAAATATGGCCGACATGCCAAAACCACAACACTACAATGTATTTTGAGTTTCCACAAGGCATGCTGGGTATTTTAGCAGCAACTACAATATGCCGAACTGCAATACGGTGAGATACACAAACAGCAGCGCCTGTACTAATGCAAGATAAATAGCAATGGCAAGATGGCTTATGCTGTGGTTGGCGGAGGAAGGGAAATATGATTGTACTGTATTATGATGATATGATGATTATGATACAACCAACGTACAGTCGCTTCATGACAGTGAAAGGCAGCACTCTGTGCATCCCATAGATTATCCTGTAATCCTCCAAGTCATCTGTGAGAATCGCCCACAGCTGACATTGGCGTGGCGGAGCGGGACAAGGAGTGGCGAGCGGGTCCCTCAACGGCCCCGTCTGCCAGCAGCACACAAACGCCATTGTCTGCCTGCTTTCAATGGGATTCCACGGGCGCGGTGGTGGTGTTGTTGTTGTTGTTGGGCCGTGCGGGTGAATAATATATGCACCGCCGTGCTGATATGTGATAGACATTGCCTCTCTGGGAATGTAGGACACATGCTTATGCATAACAATGGCCTACACTGGTGTTCTCACCAACAAAATTGCTGAGAATGTTTTTTTTCCGACGCTAGATTGCCTGCATCCCGCTCGTTGACAGTTGCTCTCTTTGCCCCGGTCTACTTTCACTCATGTCTTTGTGTTTGGAACAAAACAAAGTCACACGTCTGCCCGTGCACAGCTGATATCTATTTTCACCCCCCCACCACCCACCCCATGGGCTTGTTCAAGTGCTTTTAAGCAGGAATTGTTTGTTTGAAACGTTTCTTCTTGTTGCACTAATTGACATTTCAATAGGTCGTCCTATGGCACGGCTTCATACACCCTGTACACAATATGGCTCCAGCCAACGTGACGATCTGCCTCTTCCTGCAGACAAATACATAGTTTCAAATCAAATCAACTTTATTTGTATAGCACTTTTCCTGCAAAGACATGCAACACAAAGTGCTTTACAGAATTAAAACAATTTCCACAATTAAAAGGAAAAAAAAAAAGTTTGACCTGCAACTGATCACAGCGATGGATGATTGATGGAAACAAACCACCACCACACGTGTGCTTAAGTAGCGTCTTCTTTTAGGTCCACACAAGAGTCAGGCCGGTGGTTGTCCCACCTCGTCATCCAGAATGAAGTGATACCAAACCTCATCCCAGCCACCCATGCAATGCAATGTAAATTGTTGTAATGTAAAAGTATTACAATATAAAAGTATTATAACACCTCACACTTTCACAGCTTGAGAAAACATACAGCCATCTTCTTCCATGGAGATTACCATAATAAAAGGTAATATTATTTCTTATTTATTTAGAAAATCATTAAGACAACATTTATGTTTTTATGTTTTTTGTTATTTTATGTGAATAATGCCATAAAAATACAGCAATGATGTTTTTTAAGTTCCAACTTAAGCAGAATGCAGTCCAAAGAAGTAGCAATAGTGCAATAAAATTCATTTTGTAGAGGAAAAAAAGGTTTTCTTTTAGCTTTTTTACCTTCATAATGTTGTAGCATGTTTAATAATCATTTGGGATCATTCAGGAGATCACAGTAGAAAGAATGGTCAAATATCGGTTGTCGTTTTATCCGAAATTTGTGACAAGATTTATGTTTTTGTTATTTTACCTGAATCATTTGAAATACAATGTATTTTTTTAATTGTGGCTTTACAAGAAAAAAATCATTTTACTTTCATAATGTGGTAGTAGTAGGACAGGTTGTGGTTTTTTGATAATATGTGAGACACATAAATATAAAACAATATTGACAGTGTTGGAAAAGGTCTAATTTTCTATGAAATATTTTATTGATATTATGATATCTGTGTGAAGGTATTCTTGTTTAAAGTCTCAGTACTTTTTGACCTTTACCAACACTATATGGCTTTTATTTTGCAATCTTCAGAATTTTTCTCCCCTCATAACATCACACCTTTTTTCGTAATGCTCCGACTTTTTGTTCTTGCTTGTGTGGCCTTCTGGCATTATATGTCTCATATTCTGTGGGTTTGTGTATTTGAGTAAGAAATATTAATTGATGTAATTGTACTAAGAAGTCCCCTGATGCTGCTTCTTTTTTTTTTTTTTTTAAGAAAGCCTGCATGCCGCCGCGGGGGGCGCATCCTGCATGGAATTCCCTCTTGGTGGACAAGCGGGCCCACTTGGGAAAGCTCTGCCTATATATAGTGTGTGTATATACGTATATATATATATATATATATATATATATATATATATATATATATATATATATATATATATATATATATATATATATATATATATATATATATATATATATATATATACATATATATATACACCAACCAAAAAGAAGCTTCCTTGGTACTTTATTGTTTAACATCCTCAAAAGCGAGGAGGGGATTAATGGAGCGCGTCTGGCGGGCCCATATGGCCTCTCTGGTGCTGCTTGTGCTTAATTAAAACCCAATGGTTACTGGGGGGCGAGGGGGAGGGGGTGGCCAAGTCCTGCACCCTACAGCAGGACCACTGTCGTGACTTTGTGCTCTCTACTGACACTGTTTCGATCACAACTTGTTGCAGTTTGGACCCGTGCATCACCAAGAGGCGCTCCTACGTCCTTCTGCAGGTTTTTCACCTCTTGACTTTTTTAGTGGTTCTATCTTCTTATTCTTCAGCTTCTGTTAACGTCAACATTAACGTTGACGTCTTGGTCAGGTCCACATAACCTTTCAAGTCTGTTAATACAAACACTGCAGTGTCATTGGCCGCTAATTGGGGGTCAAAGGGACAACAAGGTCTCCTCACGTCCTAATTAGAGCGATAGCAGCAGCCTCTCCTCCACTTTTAATCCGCGCACGGGTCCGGGCCAATCACCTCCACAATACCAGCATGCAGATGGAACTAATCTTATCAATTACTGCAGAATCTCTTAGGAATTCATCTGCGATCAGATTTATTGATAAGAGTTGAGAGGTTGTGTGAGTGTCCCCCTAAAATACATAAGTGTGTGTGTGTGTGTGTGTGTGTGCCCCCCCAGCAGCAAAGCTCATTCCAGTCAATGGGACTGGAGCGGCCTTCCATAAAAAGAAATATGGGATCATCCTCCTTGTAAACTTTAGATGTGGTGTGCCTAATGTTTAGAGTGATACGCAGTAAGTCATGGACATTTTTGAAGCAGACATGCAAAGACTCTTGATGATTCTTTATTATTATCATTATTATGATGAAGTGTGTCCTTTTTCATACAGCTTGCTTGATTTTACCTGCATAGTCCCTTGGCAACTGTATAATGTAGAACTGTAGAATAATTTAGCACAGACAGGGAAAGGATATCGGTAAATAAAAAAACACAGCTGTGTGTGTACAAAAAATGATAAGAAAAATGTAAAATAACATAAAAAAGACATTAAAAGGGACAGCAAAAATAGGGGGAAGTGATTGTCTTTTATAACTAGTCTTAGACATATTTCTCATAAATTAAAAGTAGTGCATCCATGTCAGAGGTCACACACACATTCATGTGCCAGCTTTATTCCCCAAAAAGACGAGAAAATCAAACTTGACCCCCCCAAAAAAGCTCCTGCTCTTTGTCTCTTTTTTTCTTGCATCTTCCATGTCCTTGACCAAAATTGGAGTGCGAATGCTCAAAAAAGTGGGGGGCGACCAGTCCTGCTCTGCTCACCCGAGGTAGAAGAGAGTCTCAGGCCGCCGAGGCCCGCTCCTCCGCGGCCTGGCTGCGGGGAGACGAAGCGTCACAACACCTGGAACTTCCACGCCGCCTGGTCTTTGTAATCCAAACAGTCCGCGTTGAAGTTGAGCTTCCACGAGGACGCCGACTGCTCCTTATAGTCCAGGCAGTCCGCCGTGCCTCCGTAACCGAGCCCTGCTGCGCCGTACGCGGACGAGGAGAGCGATGACGCCGGGCTCAAGTGGCTGCTCACGCCGCCTCCACCTCCACCGCCGCCGCCGCCCATCGGACTCATTGCGGAACTCGCCGCGGACAACTGGTGGTGGTGGGCGTGCATCGGCGACAAGTAGGAGCCGCAGTCCATGCCGGTGAAGTAGGACGAGGAGTAGCCCTGGTTGTAGCCCGACGCCTGGCTGTAGGTCATGGGGTAGGAGCGCTGCATGCAGGAGGAAGCCGAGGACGTGGACATCGGATCCGATAGAGGCGAGATGGAGGCCGGGCTCCAGATGGACACCGGCGCCGCGCTGCTGCTAACAGCCGGGAGAGAGGTGCTGCAGGGCGGCGTGAACTGGCCACTGGCAGCGCTGTCCGAGCTGGCCTCCCGCACCGGGGAGGCTTTCTTTTTCACCGGCCTGCTGCTCACCGGCTTGCTCTGCACGCCGCTTTGGGTCTGCTGGGCCTGCTGACGATGTTTGGCTCTTCTGTTTTTGAACCATACCTGCAGGAAAAAAAAATCATTCAAATCTCATCCTGAGCAAATTTCTCAGCTGATATGTTTAGTTTCTGCATCCTCACCTGGACTCTGGATTCAGGCAGGTTGATCTTCAGGGCCACCTCCTCCCTCATGAAGATGTCTGGGTATCTGGTCTTGGTGAACAGGTTCTCAAGAACGTCCAGTTGAGCCCGAGTGAAGGTGGTCCTCTCGCGCCTCTGCTTGCGAGGTGTGGCTAATAAAGAGGCAAGCAAGTGATGAAAACATTGCTTATGAAGAAGAACTGGAAGTGCATCCTACCTTGGTAGCCCACAGAAGGGTGCAGCAGGTCCACTCCAGGCGTGGATAAGCTGAGACCGTTAACCGTGTAGGGGGGTTGCTTCAAGTAGGACATCATGTTTGCAGGGAAAGCTGGGGGGTCAAAACACAACAAGTCTGAAGAAGAAGGATCCCGAGCAGGCCGGATTTTTTGGGGGATGCTGCAGGCCAAGAAGAAGATGATGAAGATGGATGAAGATGGAAGCGGAGAAGTGAGCGTCCCCAATGGGTGGGGAGGCTCTTAAGTCGAGTGGAGGACCCCCCCCCCCCCCCCACCCCACAACCCCGCCCCTCTTGAGCTGTCCTCAGGATGCTCGGGCTGTCTCTTACCCCCCCCCCCCACCCACCCCCTGCTTAACTGCTGATTTAGCCCCGCCCCTTTAAAAACACTCCTCTCCTATAGGACCAAAACCAAAACATGTTGTTACAAATGCACCCCCCCACTTCATTAGCATATATACCCACAGGTTTGTGTCCCGCTAAATGGGCAGCTGATTGGTGGGGGGGTAGGGACAAAGCTCACTGTTGACCGATAAGTCACGCTGATAACAAAAAGTACTTTTCTTGCGGGGAGGGGGGGACAAAAGCTGGCCATGCTGCAAGCTGAGCCGCCCATGCAGATACAATGGAGACCCCCCCCTTCCCCGCACCACCACCACCACCCCTCCCATTTCTATATTTGGCGCCTTTTGTTTGTTTGCATTAAAGCCTTACATTCAAATGTGACCCAATTAAAATACCAAGGACAACTTTTGGGGGGCCGATAATGAAGAAGCTTGCTAATTCTGACATCTTATTGACACTCCTTAAGGCAGCTAAATACCCCCCCCCCCACCACACACACACACTTTATCCTCATCCTCCTCTTCATCTCCTAATGAATTGCTCCCGGTAATTAGATTTGGAAGGTGAGACGATGGTAAAGTGTTGATTAGAGGGGAGGGGGGGGGACGTCATTCGATCTAAACAAACAAGGAGATTGACGTGAACATCGAAGCAAAACATTTAATTTACAACACAGATGATTCTTAATTACCCGACAGCCTCATTGGGGGAACAATGTCTGCAGAAATATAAATAACCCTTGCAAACTCATGTAACAAGACTAAAGCCCCCGAACCTCCGACCAAGGAACCGATCCATGTGCTCTGTGTTCAGTGGCCTCTTTAACAGGCTTGCATTCGGATTCGTTTGCATCACTTATTCGTTTTAAATGCGGATCCACCCAAGTGGTAAACATGCAGCAAAGGCTGCAAAAATACTCTTTCCTTTACACTGTTTTGTAAAAGGGCAATTCTACTCAATTGTACCCCCCCCATTCTAACTCGCAGCAGGCCTTTGGGCACATTTAGCTGAATATGCCACCAAAATTACTCATTTGTTCCTTTTGCATGGTTGCTATTTTCACTACACACATTTTAATGTGTTGACTATTTTTCTTTCATTGTATTATTATTATTTTTTTTTTATTATTATTATTATTCACTTGTGATCTACAGCCAAATGATGAATTGAGATGTGCACTTTTTGCAACGAAAACTCATTATTATGATGCTTATTATTATTAATATATTTATTATTAATATTATTATGGTTATTTCCCCCCAAAATATTCTTATTTGAATGCTGTGTGCATCTCTAGTGTGTGATATACACGTAGAGTGGATGGTCTTTAATAAAATGTAGTAAGTTGTGAGCATCAGACCTTACCACTTTTTGCAACGAAAACTCATTATTATGATGATGATTATTATTAATATTATTATGATTATTTCCCCCAAAAATATTCTTATTTGAATGCTGTGTGCATCTCTAGTGTATGATATACACGTAGAGTGGATGGTCTTTCATAAAATGTAGTAAGTTGTGAGCATCAGACCTTACCACTTTTTGCAACGAAAACTCATTATTATGATTATTATTAATATTATTATTATTATTCCCCCCCCCCCAAAAAATATTCTTATTTGATGCTGTGGGCATCTCTAGTGTATGATATACACGTAGAGTGGATGGTCTTTAATAAAATGTAGTAAGTTGTAAGCATCAGACCTTACCTCATTGTTATTAAATATTACAATTAATACACCACTATCACACGTACAACGGAAAATATTAAATGCCTCGTCTTTCTTTTTTTTTTAATAACAATATTCCTCCTTCTTTTTCTTAGTTTTCATTTCCTTCTGTTTTTATGGGGCCAATAACGGACGCTCCAATACGCAATCTGTCACCCCCAGACCCCCCAGCCACCGGTTGCTCCACATCCGTTCAATAATACCCCCCCCCCTCCTCCAGTCATTAATTATTATTGGCTAGCAAGGATGGTGATGATGATGATTTTTGGGTAATCCGGGTGGCACGCGCTGGCCTGATTACAGGACGCCAGCCCCCAGTCGCCATTCAGGCCTCCTCATTTTCTGCGTCACCAAAATAAGACAAAGAGTGGCATTGTGTTTATCAGACCAGCTGACTGCCAGACAGCAGCCCCCCCACACCACCCCCCACCCCAACCAAAGCAGCCAAAATACGCACTATAACAGCCCTGCAACTTCCTCTTACCTGCACCCATTTTCATCCTTTATTGCATTGTTTCACTTTTGCACTAATTTACCACTTTGCCAATTTATTGTCAATAAATGATAAAATTGATGATGATTTTTAATGTCCTTCTATTTTATCCCTGGGAAATAATTTTTAAAAATGTAGTTTGTATGTTTCACTCAATACAATAAATTACATGACGTTGGGGTTCTCCAAAGTGTGGCCTGCAGCTCTATTTTTATTGGTTTGACTGACAGGGCCCCCAAAAAGTAAAGAAAAACAGTAAAATAAAAAAAATGATTTTTTGTTTAATGTTTTTTGTTAAAAAAAAAAATCCAAGTAAAGTACCCTGAACTGATTTTATTCCAAGAAATATAAGCTGATATCTTGAATTGAATGATTCCAATATGTACTACTAATACACATCTTATCATCTTATCATTCAATGCCCCCCCCCCCACCCCCCTTCCCATCCTGAAGTGATTGGAAGTATGTCAACTTGCCGGCGCTCCATTAACTGCCTCAATGCCTTTTCGCTCGCAGGGGCGTCAGATAGCGCTGGAAAGTTTCCTTCACACAAAAACACAAACACGCCTCCACAATTACTACCTCCCCGGGGGGGGGGGACTCCTGCTCCCTCCCACCGTCCACACCCCTGACAAAAAACATTGCCATAACAGCAGAAGTTATAAAAAAGGTAGAATATCGGCTTGTGACTTACTTGCTTGTGGAGGCCTCTGCTGTGCTGCATGCAGCTCGTTTTCATGAGCGGCTCCTCCCGGTAAGCTTGTTGGATGCGGATGGTACTTGGGGATGCTCGGTATTTATACTGAAAGAGAAAGAGAGAGAGGGAGGAAAGGAGACGAGGAGGCATATTTAGGAGCCAATAGAAATGAGAGGCCTCGGTGGTTGTTTAGCGTGATGCGTTCAAATGCTTTTTAAAAAAAGTGCACCTGAACAATATGAAACATGCATGAAACAGAACAATGAAAAATACATGCATACATACATGTATGCACACATGCATGCATACATGCATGCATACATACATGTATGTATGCATGCATGTATGTATGGTAATGGTAACATGCATGCATCAGATTACAATTGAGTGCATCACATAATCAGTTCAGAGTAATATGTATATATGCATGTATGCATGTATGTATGTATGCATGCATGTATGTATGTACGTACGTATGGATACATGTATGTATGTATGTATGTACGTACGTACGTATGTATGTATGTATGTATGTATGTATGTATGTACGTATGTATGTATATGTATGTATGTACATACGTATGTATGTACGTACGTATGTACATATGTATGTACGTATGTATGTACATACATATGTATGTACATACATATGTAGTATGTACATACGTAAGTATGTATGGTGGCTGCATGCAAGACAAACGTCCAAACGTTTTCCATCAAAGGCTGCATACAATGCGACTTTCATTCTTTTTGTTATATTCTAATGTTCTTCTGGCCTATAAAAACTCAGTTGAGGGCCACAAACAGCCCCTGGGCCGGACTTTGGTCACCCCTGCCTTAAATGGATTAGTTGACATAGCCCAGTTATTATTGGAGGCAAAATCAAGGCCTGCATTTCATCTTTGTTAGGCAAGCATTACATGACACGGAATAAAGTGTAGATGTTTGATGACAAATCATCAGTTCTGCCCACTTACGTCATGCATAGCGTGGATTTCTCATGTAGCATATAGTTTTCATTCGGCTCGTCACTTTACTTTTCTCTTCATAGTCTAAGTGATACACATGCACGAGTCCTTGGAATAAAGACATTGGTGCTTTATTCATCCCCAGAGAAATGCACATTGACAATAATGCACCCCACCAAGCAGGCAGCCGTTCTGGGCTAATGAAAGTATGTCTAAACGTCTCCTGGTCCCTCAGCCGTCGTCTTAGCGCCCGCACAGTCCTTTCATCTTCAGCTGAGGGTGATGTGTTATATATAATTCATGGGGAAATATCTCACAGCACCCCGGGGAGCGTTTGAAGCTAAACGGCAGGCTTGTTTGTCCAAGAAGAGAAGAAAAGGTGAATGGCTTGCTAACGTTTCTCTTTACGGGGCGAGAAAGGATGAGATAGGATGCCTGCTAGCTGCCGGTCCATTAGTTACACGAAAATGATCCGGCTCACGTAGCATTGCAGGGGAGCCTAATCAAGTGGCCAGCAAGTGCGTGTTAATCTGGTCCATTCTCAAGGTCAAATCAATGACATGGGCGCTGGGTCCGCCCCCATCTGTTCCACACGGAGAATGGCACACGAGGCCTGATGGCTTGTGAAGGCTTGTGCCATCTGCACCGGAGACGTCACATTGATGGATTTATTGACGGGCGTCGGGGGGCCCAGGTCGTATTGATAACGTCCAAAAGGAAGCGTCCTGTGTTGTTGGGCAGCGTCTGGGACAGCAGGTGTTTGCCTTAAGTGTAGCTGTACGTCATCCGGCCTGCTGAATCAGCTATTTTAACACCATGTTCATGCATAGGTCTTCCTTGTGAAGGGTACATAGCATGTAGTTCTGGAAAAGGAAGGACTTCTGCAATAACATTCAATGTAGTGTACAGTAAACCTCGGATATATCGGATTCAATTGTTCCCACTGGTTTTGTCCGATATAAGCGAAATCCGTTATATGCGTATACCGGAAAATGTCCGTTTTACGCATATATCGGATTTACATCCGGTATATGCGTAAATCGGATTTTATCCGTTATAAAAAGGCACTTCCTTGACTATGTTTCCAATGTACCTGGACGCGCAGGCAATGCTGCAAACGCTGCAAATGACGTCGTATAGCGGCCTGTCACGATTCGGTGAATCGGAGCGCCACGATGCGGCCATCCGATATATGCGAGGGAAATTTAATGGAAATGCATTGGAACGGGACTGGAGATTTTGTCCGAAATAGGCGAAATCCGTTATAAAAAATCCGATATATGCAATGAATTTTTATTGGAAATGCATTGCAGAAAAATCGGTTCTTTTTTATCTGTCCGTTGTGGGCGAATTTCCGATATATCCGAGTCCGATATATCCGAGGTTTACTGTACATGAGTCATTGTTTATTTTCATTTTATTTCTAGTTCTTAATCATTTAGCAAATGCTTTTGAGGATGAATATTGTAAAAAAAAATATTTGATGTTGTTATACTGTAATAATAGTACCAAGGTGTGGTAGGCTTCCATACTGTACATACGTACATGGAGTGTGGGAATTCATGGAATTCTTAGTCTGCATGATGCTAGTATGATAATTTTAAATTTTATTTAGTTTTCTTTGGTGTTTTTCCAAACATGTATTGCTGTCAAATGATGAATATTTCAATCAGATCAATCAGTTTCCCTCATGATGATGCTGGCAGATAAGATGACTATCGCTAAGGATTGCTGAAGTTAAGCTAGCACACAAGTTTTCAGTTACTTTTGCACCTGTAACACTTTTGCACTCTTTGCATCCACCCCCGCTCAGCATATACGTATATATATACAGTAAACCTCGGATATATCGGAAATTCGCTCACAACGGACAGATAAAAAAGAACCGATTTTTCTGTAATGCATTTCCAATAAAAATTCATTGCATAAATCGGATTTTTTATAACGGATTTCGCCTATTTCGGACAAAATCTCCAGTCCCGTTCCAATGCATTTCCATTAAATTTCCCTCGCATATATCGGATGGCCGCATCGTGGCGCTCCGATTCGCCGAATCGTGACAGGCCGCTATACGACGTCATTTGCAGCGTTTGCAGCGTTGCCTGCGCGTCCAGGTACATTGGAAACATAGTCAAGGAAGTGCCTTTTTATAACGGATAAAATTCGATTTACGCATATACCGGATATAAATACGATATATGTGTAAAACGGACATTTTCCGGTATACGCATATAACGGATTTCGCTTATATCGGACAAAACCAGTGGGAACAATTGAATCCGATATATCCGAGGTTTACTGTATATATATATATATATATACCCCCCCACCCCTTTTGCAGTTTGCCAATGGGAGGTTTGCATGTCTTGTCCCTGCTGGTACCTCGTTAACCTCCCCCTAGTCTAGCCTATAATGTTAGCCCAACTGAGGAGGCCGAATACCTGGGTACCGGTCAGCAGGGACCAGCCACAGGGAGCCCGGGACATCCCGCTGGGCTTGGGGAGGAGGCGAGGCGGGCTAAAGAAAAACACAACCTGGTAAACAGCCCACCTACTGTCAGCCAGCATCTGGGCCACAGCACACGGGCATCCATTCACATTCTGATGACGGCAAATAGTGAGACACACACACACACACACACACATACATTGTAATGTATGCTAGCCTGTCTTTAGCAACAATAAGCAGAGCATGCCAGTTGGGATGGTAAGGAGCAAGAATAAGAAAGACAGGAAAGAGGGTGACAAGTGTAAAGTTAATCCATTTTGATTCGACGGTCTCGGCTGCTGTTGTGACACTAAAAACTGTTTCGTTCTTTTCTCTTCAAATTTGCTCTCTCTCTGTTTATTTCCTCTCGCTAGTTTTTTTCTTGCCTTCTTATCCTTTTTAATTAGAGGGACTATTGGGCTTCTGCACTGAGGACCTTAATCCCCGACTGCCCAACAATGCAAAAAGCCAGCCTTTGAACAGCCGACCTGCAAACACCCAACCCCCCCCACCACCAGGCGCTGCTTGAACACTCCACATCTCCAACCGTTGGGAAAAGTAGCTTCTCTTCCTTTTTCATCTCTTAAGATATCACACAAAGCAAATTAAGTGCGTGAAAGAGCATTTGGGAGTGCAACAGGGTTGTCGTAAAAAAAAAAAAAAAGGTCTTGGCTGGAGTTTTGAGGTCAGCAAAGATATTGTGACAAATATTTAGAGGGCAACAAGTGTCTGGCAGACTTCCCAGCACTTTTTAATCGCAGATGGAAGCCACTTCATTATCCAGTTGTTAGTTTGGTTGTGGTGTTCCTCAGGGGTCATTGCCATGCCCACTTTGGTTTGTTTTTTGTTGGTTTGCTGGTCGATCGTTGCAAAAAAAATCATCTTATGACCTGATGTCTGTGAATTATGTCTTATGACTTGCCTACCTTGCAGGGAAGAGCATACAAAAGAATAATAGGCGGGAAAGACGATTATAAGGGTGTTATCTCATTCTACATGCATTTCATGAATCTTCATTCATTCATTCATTTTCTACCGCTTTTTCCTCACGGGGTCGCGGGGGGTGCTGGAGCCTATCCCAGCTGTCTTCGGGCGAGAGGCAGGGTACACCCTGGACTGGTGGCCAGCCAATCACAGGGCACATATAGACAAACAACCATTCACACTCACATTCATACCTATGGACAATTTGGATTTCATGAAAATATTCTGTTTAATAACATTAAATTCATTTATGGCGGTGAGGTCTGGAACCAATAAACAGCCATGAACGAGAGACGACTGGACTCCACTTTGCTCCATTGCTCCTCTTTCTTGGTCGTTCTCTCGTTCTCCTCCATGAACCAATCGCATTTTGTGCGTTTCACCATCTCGGATTCCTTCTCTACCACCATGACGGTCGTACAATTAAAGTGTGCCCAACACTTGCGACCAAACAGGGCGAAATCATTCGGTCGGTGGTCATGAATGCTAATGCTAACAATTCACCGCCTGAGCTCATTTTCC
The DNA here is from genome assembly GCF_030265055.1 of Doryrhamphus excisus. Classification (NCBI taxonomy): domain Eukaryota; kingdom Metazoa; phylum Chordata; class Actinopteri; order Syngnathiformes; family Syngnathidae; genus Doryrhamphus; species Doryrhamphus excisus. Next base: position 13,899,764 of record NC_080484.1, read on the forward strand.
TGTAATTTCACTCAAGCTGATTATCTATCCACAATTTGCCAGCGTAGCAGTCTTGACAAATTGCCTGTTGCCGCACAATGGCCGTCCTGACACCGTCGACCTGGCGTCCCCCGCACGTCTAACCCGAGACAAACCAGCAGCCCACATCCGGCGTGCCGGCTCAGCGCTGCCTCATGCGAAGGGCCAAAGCGTCCGTCGCCTGCTAATCAGCGATATTTCCATAGCAGGCAATTAGCATCTTGCTTTTATGCAGGAAATGGCTGAGGGAGGCACAGTCGGAAAACGCGGCGAGAATAAAAGAGCAATTAAGATGTCGGGTGAGTGGAGGACAGCGACAGGCGGTCTGCTGCCGCGTGATTTGAGGCTCGCCGGCCTGGTAATTAGTCCGTCATTGTGTGATAATGGACTTGGACGGGCTTCCTTGGCCCTTGTAAGGTCATAAGGCGCTATGTGCGTCACAGGGGACGCTTTACTGTACACTGTTTGTGTATGCTCATCATCTTTGTTGGTAGCAGCTTTTACATGGATTTTACTCATGCATCATGTCTTCCTTTTCAAGCCAATACCGACTACATTCAGACATTCATGGGTATCTTATATTATTCTATCCATTGAGATGCAAGTGGAGGCTTTGCACATGATTGCGCAGGATTGTTGATGTGTCCTAATGATGTCTCCTATCAGGAGAACTGGAGAATGAAGCGGTAGGATGCACTGAAGTAGGACACACGCGCCGAGCAGCTGGTGTAACGCCATGCAGGTCATGCATAAGATACCAAATTGTGTGATGTTCTAAATACGCACTGTATTTCTAATGTTATCATTATGATATCATAATTATACGTTATCACATGGTTTGTCTGGTATCAGGCCTCTTCGGTTGAGGGCTGATACTGGCACGCATTTTGTTTCCAGAAAATTTTCAGTTTATTACATGTGTTATATCTAAACAGTGTAAACACAATAATTGCAAAAATATTTCAACAATAATATTTTATCAAGGGGCGGCACGGCGGTCTAGTGGTTAGCGCACAGACCTCACAGCTAGGAGACCAGGGTTCAATTCCACCCTCGGCCATCTCTGTGTGGAGTTTGCATGTTCTCCCCCGGTTTTCTCCGGGTACTCCGGTTTCCTCCCACATTCCAAAAACATGCTAGGTTAATTGGCGACTCAAAATTGTCCATAGGTATGAATGTGAGTGTGAATGGTTGTTTGTCTATATGTGCCCTGTGATTGGCTGGCCACCAGTCCAGGGTGTACCTCGCCTCTCGCCCGAAGACAGCTGGGATAGGCTCCAGCACCCCCGAGACCCTCGTGAGGAAAAAGCGGTAGAAAATGAATGAATAAATGAATATTTTATCAACAGTCTTATCTTATCAATGTTTGACAATTAAAGTTCCATTAATCAAGTTTGGGTTTTTTGGTGACTGGAGAAGCACTAGGAATATTTATAGTTACAGTGACATTTCCTGTCACATGCGCAGAGTTTAGAAAGTTAAGCCCAGGAGCCCAACGCTCGTGTGCTGTTCTCTGATTGGTTGTTTCACGGGCACGATACCAGAGCAGCGTGCTCTGAGTGGACAGCTACGGGGGCTGATACTGGACATGGTTAAACTCTATATTTTATCAGTATCACTGCCCTGAGCTTTGACACAGTATAATTTCGGCCTTTTCCTGTATCATTCATGGGCGGTTTCTAGGGTACAGGGCCAATTAATAATGTAGTATGTGATAACAGGGAATTATCACATACTATTAATTGGCCTTTGACACAGTTTTGGCCTTTTCCCTGATAATTCCCTGTTATCATATACTACAGTATTAATTGGCCCTGTACTCTAGAAACCGCCCATGAATGATACGGGAAAAGGCCGAAATGATACTGTGTCAGGGCCAATTGGCCCTGTGATAATTCTCTGTTATCACATACTACATTATTAATTGTCCCTGTACACTAGAAACCGCCCATGAATGATACAGGAAAAGGCCGAAATGATACTGTGTCAGGGCCAATTAATACTGTAGTATGTGATAACAGGGAATTATCACATACTACAGTAATACTGTAGTATGATACTGTGTCAGGGCCAATTAATACTGTAGCATGTGATAACAGAGAATTATCACATACTACAGTATTAATTGGCCCTGTACCCTAGAAACCGCCCATGAATGATACGGGAAAAGGCCCAAATGATACTGTGTCAAAGCCCAGGGCAGTGATACTGATAAAATATAGAGTTTAACCATGTCCAGTATCAGCCCCCGTAGCTGTCCACTCAGAGCGCGCGCTGCTCTGGTATCGTGCCCGTGAAACAACCAATCAGAGAACAGCACACGAGTGCTTAGTGCCTAGTGCTTCTCCAGTCACCAAAAAACCCAAACTTGATTAATGGAACTTTAATTGTCAGACATTGATAAGATAAGACTGTTGATAAAATATTATTGTTGAAATATTTTTGCAATTATTGTGTTTACACTGTTTAGATATAATACATGTAATGAACTGGACATTTTCTGGAAACAAAATGGTCTTTTGATTAAATAGTATGTGATAATAAGCTCATGATTAAATAGTATGTGATAATAAGATCATCACATGGTTTGTCTGGTATCAGGCCTGGGCTGATACTGGCACGCGGGGGCATGATACCTGGCCTGATACCAGACAAACCATGTGATAACCTATAAATATCGGCCCGGTCATTACGGTGCATGAATATTTCACCTCAGAGCTCCCGCTGGCTCCTGCCATCTTTAGAAATGCGGTAATCTGTGAACCCTGAATCATAAGCTGCGGGTAAATCTATGTAATACGGGTAATTCGATGAAGCAGTATTTTCCTGAAGAGAGGCAAAATCCTGTTGACTATTCAAGGATTGAATCATCCAACGGTAATGCCATTAGACCAGTGCCACGGATTCCTGGCAAAATGCTGTTTAATTGCCAGCAAGCAGCCATTGTTAGCTGACGGGTAAACACTAGGCGAGTGGTGGCGCTGGTGGGGTGGTGGTGGTGGGGGGGGCGTGTGAAAAAGATGGCCCCTTTCGGCTTGAGCCAATGGCCATTGAGAGACGGATTTATCCTGGCTGGAAGGAGCGCGCTTTGCAAAGTAGCAGAGGCACTGGCTTAACTAAAGTCTTGACGAGTATAAATGCAGAGTTACTCTTTAGCCCTTTCATCACCGGATTTGCCCAACAATGCCAGTTGGGGCTTGTATGGGGGGGGTTGTCTTTTCAAGATGGACATTTTTTTATTTGAGCGGTGAGGTTTTTGAGGATCAGGCCTTGTTGCTCACGTTTATTAGCGCCGGACGCCGCAGCTCACGATTGTGGTCCGTTGTAATCACTGGCAGTTTATCCGTGTTTATGTTTGGCTTTATTTATGCGTACAAGTCCAGAAATCTCCCACAACAATGAAGCAAAGAATGAATGGACTCCCACCTGTTCATCCCTTTTGGACGCCTGATCAATAAAAAGGGCCTGCTTGCGTTTGAAATGTCTGAGTGGCTGAGCGGCTTTAATGGGGAATTGAAGATGGTCGGAGCCGTGTGGGCCCCGGGGCCCGTCCTGCAGGATGCAGATTGGAAGTGAGAGGTGTGTCGGCCTCCATTGTGGTCCGGTGCCTGGGAGACGGCCGGCGCTGCCAGAACAGACACTGATTGGCTTTGACACCGCGTCCAGGAGGCCAGAAAAAGCTTTTCTTTTGCGCTTTTTTTTTTTTTGCTCCCCAAACATGAAAAAGAGCCCTTTTATTTATTTTTTATATGAAGCGGCCCCGCCTCTCCACTTACTCCCCCCACTGCCTCTGTTGTGCCGCTCCATTCCTTTTGTCGCTTGTTCTACTTCTGAAAGCTGTGGACTATTTCCTTGTATGGTCCCCTCCAGCCTGGATGTTGACCGCTACAAAAAGCAATCCATCAATACTGCAGATTGTCTTGTAATGGCTACCATCATTGTACGGTGGACAAACGGAAAATGACACTCTGGGGAAGACGCTGAGCCTCATGGAGATCTTAGCCCGAGGCTTAGGTCTTACCTTCCACTTCTTTGGGTATTACTTTTGTCACACACTGTGCTTCCCAATTATTGTCACATTTAAGTTGTAAGCCATTACGTTGATGGGGCCGGTACTGGTCTTATACAGTAACTCGCTTTTTCTACTTTCTAAAACGCAACCCATGACAATACATTTCATTATCAGAAATGTATGAGCTCCCTTGGAAACAAACATTCATTTTCCGAGGAAGACATTCAGCACGTTAGATGTACCAAATGCTCTGCAATGAGAGGGAAAAAAACAAAAAACAAAACCTTATCAGCCACCGCGGCAGCTGCTCGGAGTGTGTACCCGAATTCAGTGCACCTTGTTGGGCCACGGCAGGTGGCTCTTCCCCCTCTATACTCTGGTTCTCCTGGTAGTAGTCATGTCGTGATGTTTCATTAGGACTCATCCACTTTTCTTCCAGTCCTTCCTGCAGTCTTCCCCGCACACACCACACTTCCGTCCAAAGGAAAAAAGTAGCCCAGTACAGGATCGGCCATCTCAACTAGTATATATACTATAATACTGTAAGTGATAATGAAATATAAGGATTTAAAAACAAAAACTGTTCATTCATTTTCTCCCGCTTACCCTCACGAGGGTTGCGGGGGTGCTGGAGCCTATCCCAGCTGTCTTTTCGGGCAAGAGGCGGGGCACACCCTGTACTGGTCGCCAGCCAACCACAGGGCACATATAGACAAACAACCATTCACACTCACATTCATACCTATGGACAATTTGGAGTCGCCAATTAACCTAGCATGTTTTTGGAATGCGGGAGGAAACCGGAATACCCGGAGAAAACCCACGCATGCACGGGGAGAACATGCGAACTCCACACAGAGGTGGCCGAGGGTGGAATTGAACTGGGGTCTCCTGGCTGTGAGGTCTGCGTGCTAACCACTCGCCCGCCGTGCAGCCCCACAGTGAATATATAAAATAATTTTTTATGACGATATCACATATTTGGTGGTGAGCTAATGCGGCTAATGTGAGCTCCTGTGGTTAACATATTTCATCTCTTGTTTTGTGTCATAATGGCGGCGTAGACGCGTATACGTTTGAGAGTCTTAGGGATTAAAGAAAGAGGGCATTGAGTCAGTTAAAGAGCTTTCGGCAGATGCTAAGCTAAGCTAACTGGCTGTTTGTCCTTCCGCTTGCCGCTACTTTACAAAGTGGTGTTTGTTTTAGTTTTTTTTCTTTTTATTTGATCCCACTCCCAAGTAGAATGTGTCTTTGAATGGAGAGTGTATAATATGGATGGTAGGTGGAGTTTTTTTTTCATGGAGTGATGAATCTGCGACGGGCTTAATGGAGGCACTAATGACGAGCGCCGGCGGTTTGATACGTGCTTTTATCGCCGTGCCCTTCCGTGACTGTGGCGTTTCATTAGACGTGTCTGCCTCATATCTCACTTTGCACCCATGAGGAAACTGTGAAGGGATTAATTTTATGATGGACCCCCTGCCTTCTCCCGCAGCCCCCCCCCGCCCCTGCCTCGACTCAGCTCCCAGCTCCCATCCAGGCACCCGGGAGGAATAGCGCCTTTTGTCGCCCTGCCGTTTTTTCCGAGTTGAGGAACAAGAGGAGTTTAATCCTCATTGTCCGGGAGACTGCCGAGGGTGAGAGGGGGTCCTGCGGCTGTAAAATGATCCAACTGGCCTTGGCTAATCCCTTGCTAACCCCCACTCCCAGGCCTGACCCCCCTCCCGGCCTTAATTCATGCCCCCGCACTGCTGCCACAGTAGCGCACGCTAAAGTGTATCTTCAAAACAAGAGCGTTATTCTTGAAAATCAAGCGACTGTGTGATCGAGCATTCCTCGCTGTGCACTTAAGTGGTTTTGGAGAGGCATGTTTAAGCGGGATTGAACTAATCACCTGCACACGGGCTTAATGGAGCTCTCGCTGCGGGGATCCTGAGGTGTCTCATCCACTGTACAGTATAAATTTTTATTTGGATGCTCAATCTAACAGGAAGCTTCATTGTGCACAAAGCGGTCCCGATGACGTCGTTATTACAAAACAACATGTCCCCATTAGCCACAGAAGTGGACTGACAAAAAGACAAACCGGCAAAGAGACTTTTCCTCCTTAGAGCGGTGGGATTATTCCCAGATCAGGCGGCGGCCGGACGTCAAGTTGACGTTAAGTCCTTCCCGGCACTCGACAGATGCTCGCCGGGCTGCAGCAATCTTTATTTTGTATTTTTTTTTTTTTTGCCTTCTCGTACCTTGCAGACACCCCTCCCTGCCTCTTCCGTCTTTATTCCTCCTCTCTTTCTCGCTGAGTGACAGCTCAATACCCAGCTCTCCCAGGCTTATCTAGCCTCAGCAGATGGTTGACTTGGATGGCTGTTCATACGCCACGATCTGGCCTGGTGATAAAGACTGTAACAGAGGGAGGGAATGGATGCCATCTTTCTTCCCGACCTCTCCTCTCGCCGCTTCTCTCACTCCTCCACCTTGAGCCCCTCCGTATCCTTCCCCATCCGCTTCCCTCCATTGGACGCGGAGCGATTGTCTCGGCCTCCCTGCTGGGCTGGCGCCTGTCTAAAGGGCCCCGGCACCCTCACCCACTCAGGGGCCCTTCAGCCGTGCCAGAGATGCTCTCCTCTCCTTTTTTTCCTCTCCTCTCGGAAAAGGTCAAATCCAGCCTTGTCGTTCCTCCTTCACTTCGCGTCCACTTAAGCGTTTTTTTTTTTGTCAACCTTCACGCTGCTGCGGCTTTAATCTTCCCCAGGCTGGCGCCGTGCGGCTTTTTCATTTCTTTTCCGTGTGCGTTACATCAACCGATGCACGCTTCACAGGATGTCCGCTAAGCATTTTATGTACTCTTCACTTGCTTTCATTCCAGCCGAGGCCACAGACCCGTGATGTGCGGATCGATATATCGATATTCATACTTCCGATGCCAGATTTCATGATTCTCAAATCAAATATCCATACTTTTTGATACTTCAGTCATGTTTGTCTGATTACCCATGCTGAGAAAGAAGTGTAAAAGACACATAAGACATATGAAACCTGCTTACAACCTTCCAATATTAGAGCCATCCAAACATTAAATAACACCCCTATAGTCTACTTCACATTCCTATTACACTTGACCCCCACCACCACCACCACAGCACCATCTGCTGGCTCTGAAGGGGCACTGCTACACTTGCCCTTCATACCAAACTGGTCGTCTCCAGTTGAAAAAATGGTGGTTCTTTGTATTATTTCAGACAAGTTTGTATCCATTTCCATGTAAATACCTACATCCGTCCACCCTTTCTTCCAACTTTAGTCCCCAATGAAATAAGCTAAGCTAGCTCTGGTGGAGCAGAAGGAAGAGAAGGCAGGGTGTCCTCGTCAGCCTGGGTTTTCCTTGATGCTTAGTCTTATTTCCTTGATCATAGTCTTATTTACACTGGCTGGTGTGTTTAAGGTATTTTGGGTTCTGGCTTCAGTTGAGCATGAGTGCCAAGCTCTGTAATCACAAGCACACCAGTCACATGACGCAACGACACCCTGGAGATATTTGGAAAGAGATAGGATGGGGAGAACCACTGTGTGTGTGTGGTGGGGGGTGGGGGGGTTGTTGGAAAGAAGGTGCGGGACAGAATTGTGAGAAAAAGACCATATTTAAATACGTCTTCCAAAAGCAGCCAAGTGTCTCTGGCAAGACGTTGCTGGAGAGTCCCCGGCGAAGCTCGCTAAGTGATGGAGAAAGTAATTAAGAGAAGCCTGTTCAAGTAGATAGGCCCGCAAAGGAGATTTGAAGGGGGGAACTGATTGTGCATGTCTGATTCCAGCTCTTCAGAGAGTTCTCAGCCCCCCCGGGCTAAGAGCTTTCAAAGGTTGTCTCTGTCTGCAACGCGACATCGCCACATCTCTTTCCTGTGTTCAGGCAAAATATACGTACATCTTCATGCTTCCTATATGGACAATATCCATCTAGCAACACTGAGCTCTGTAGGGCACAATCTTTGATATACTGCAAATACATGGAAATACTTAGGGTCACAATAGCAAAACATGAATGTTGTGTATTTGCTATCACTAACATGTCTCAGCATAGCAGTACTGAAGTATCAATGGTACGAGCAGGGCAATTTCACCAGAAAAGTGTCAATTTGTGATATCGGTGCCACATAAAATGTGTCTGAATCTGTAATTGCCAATATTTGTTTCCAAAAAACAACAATACATTCACATACAGTACATCCACTAAGTTAGACTTACTAGATGCTTTTGTTCTTGCGTCAAAAAAATTAAAAAAAGCTAAAAAATACATAGCATCAAATAAAATAAAAAAATATACACAAAAATAAACTAAAAAATATATTCGTATTGCTTCTTCTTTGGCAGACTGGGCGAAAACAAATGAATTGGCGACACCGTCTGATCAAACAATGGTACTACAACACAGGTGAGTAGTAAAGAAAATGGATATAGTGGCCTCTGCTGGTGGAAAATAAAATTGCAGCGCTTTGGTTTGTGACCTTTCCCTTCTTTGACCCCTAAATCCTGGTTTGTGGCAGAAAGTAAGTAAGAATGACCCATTTCACTGTTGTTTAAAATATCGATATTTAGACCTCGTATAGTTTACACAGTATAGAAACAAGCATGTACAAACAAGTCACGATATTTTGTCTTTGTAAACGTTCAAAGGCATAATGTCAAGATTTAATTTTTTTCTTAACTTAAGCGTAGAAAATGAATGAATGGCATAACTATTCACTGCAACGTGTGTGTATGTATGTATGTATATAAAGGACTACAACGTGCTTTTTAAACAGGGCTTCTTGCGCATTTCACGCACGGCTTTATAATCTGACGCATTTGAGACTCGTAGAGAGTCAAGAATAGAATCTTTACTGGCGAGCAGTCGGATGCGTTACGGCATTGTCGTAAAACGCCACTGCGCGGTGTTGCAATGGCCTTTGCTGCGACAGCACTTTGCGGCAGCGGAGAGAGCTCGAGGAGAAAGCAGCCACTACTAACGTCGCCACTTGCAACACCTCAGCCCCGATAATCCAAGGATTTACGCCACATTCGGCGAACCGACACCTTCGTCGCCGTCGTATATCCCCTCGCCTTTTGGATGAGATTGCGTCTAACGTTTCCTAAGCGCGATTCGCCACCTTGATGCGGCGGGATGGCCACAGTGCCGCCTGGGCCTAGTGGCGCACTGCCCGCATCCCCGGCTGAAAGTCCACCTTTCCCTGGGCCAAGGAGCGCGGAGTCGGGGTACGACGACGGAGGGGAGGAGGACGTCGTGTCCGGCGGTGCGAGTAAGGCGAGGGCGCCGGCTGTCTGCGAAGTCAAGCAGTCGATCAAGAAGAAGCAGACAAACATGCTAGCTCGACCTAGCCAGCCGGCGCTACACCTCCAAGCCGGGGAGCAGCAGCAGCTCAACGGCTTGGCGAGTCCCCTCCAGGACCCCGACGACCACCCTTTCCTTTCGAGCCAGACTGGCAATCCGAGACCGACCGTGGACAACTGTGACAGCGACGGAAACGACGTGGAGCACTGCCAACGTGAAGGCCCCCTCTCCAAAAACGGCAGCCTCTCGCCGCTGGCTAGCAGCAGCAGCATGAACGGGATGCCGGACAAGACAAGAACTCTGGCGGTTCGCAGCCTTCCCGGCCGCGGAGGGGACGGCGACGACTCGGACCGCAACGCGTCCGGGCCCGTAGACCCGGACACGGAGGAGCCTCAGCCGCCCACAGCCGAGCTGGCCCGGCTGGATCTGAGCGGCTCGGAGGAGAGCCACGACATTTGTTATGTGCGCTACGAGTCCGAGCTGCAGATGCCGTGGATCATGAGACTGATCACCAAGGACTTGTCTGAGCCTTATTCCATTTACACGTACAGGTACTTCATCCACAACTGGCCGCAGCTCTGTTTCCTGGTGAGTGAATCCTCCATTGCATCATCAGTCCTTGGCTTGTGTTGGGTGACAAGGTGCGCATTTTGACTTCACTTGTCATTCTCACAACCTTCCCTCTGGAAGAACCAGTCTGACCACACTGTGAGTGTGGAAGCTGTGGTCCAGGTGGAGCTTATCTGCTTTCACACTTGTCATCTATAGTTTGGGTAAAAGACTTGCTCTTCGTTTCCTCAAGTGGAAACCCAGTCCAGCACCAAACAGTAGCACCTAGACAACTTGAGGACGCATTTGGTTCCAGACTAGGTCTGGTTAGCGTTCACACCTTGAACACACAAGTTGAAGAGCGTGAACGCACCCTGAGCGATGGGTTTCTGTGGGTTTCGAGCCGCTTATCAGCCGAGTCGAGTTTAACTTCGTGAAGTGTGAACGCCGTCCGAACCGTAACAAGATCTTAAAACGTGACAAGATTTTGCGTTGAGAAAAAAAAAGTCTCCTGAGCGCTAGACCTGGAATGATTATAAATAACTGAGTTCATCACACAATAAATGTCCTCAATATTTGGCTATGAGCATGTGTGTCTGTTCTCCTTGTCCCTCGCCTCCAAACAGGCAGGAGGAACATTCTATCTGTGCATTGGTTTCAGCACCTTGTTTCATAGAACAACGGTATGAACGGAGTGAGCCTTTTTGTCAGTCATACGGTCTTTGGGTGGTGCCTAGCATAGAAATGCAGAAGAATATGTCCTTGTGAGGAGCAAACTATAGCAAAATAGCGTCGTAGGAAAGGAAGGAAATGAGTCCATTGGAATATTTTGTGGTATATTTTTTCATTGTACTCTTCTTAAAAGTAATGTTAAAGTCTCGTCTCATGTGAAAACCACTGGTTAGTGGCACTGTATATGACAATAAAAACAATACCTGCACTGCTCCATTCTCTGACAGGCCATGTAATCATTGATAAGTCAAACACAGTAGACACAAATAACTTTGGTCTTGCTACAAGAGCCATCTGCCAGGGCTTTGAAGCTAACTTTACCAATCTAAATACTCTTTTCTTGTTCTAGCTTGTGGCTACAGAGTTACCGCGCTTCGATCAAACTACGGCGGGGGCCGAGTCGTGCGTCAAAAAATAAAGGAAACATCTGTTAACGCGTTAACTTTGACAGCCCTAGGTAGAACACAATGCCCGTACGCCCTGGCGCGTGTTGACGGAAGTAAACATTGCTTCAGTTTGTGCTTTTGTTACAATGTCAGGGATTTTGTGCAGCGGGAGTCAGCATTGTCAAAGGTCATCAGAAAGGGGCCCTCGTGAGAAGCTGTCGGGTTGTGACAGGGCTGTAAAAAGAATTGAAGAATAGAAATGTATCACATGTATAGTACAGTGAAATCCACGTCTACCCTAAAAAAAAGCAGTACGCAGCCAGCATGCGAGCGTTGGATCCAGGTGTTGGGTTAGCATCACACCCTCAGCACACAATGAATTAGAATATGGAGGACCTTATGAGAGTAGTATTAGCATGCTTAGATGATGTAAACATGGAATCTCATAAGTGACATAATGTGAATGTGAATCCCGGGCGGACAGCCCAATCCTTACAAACCAACCAGGGGGGGTTTAGTGGCAATGTGCAGAGGCTGATATCCCATTGGAAAAGTTAGCCAGGCTACTTCCATGTCTTAAACCATATCTCAAAATTGGCCAGTGATGTTGTGATTCAATAAATGTAAGGTTTTTGCATTTGATTCATGACCTTATTATGGTCAAATAAGTGGAAAAGGTAAAAAAAAAAAAACGTTCTAAATGTGCATCCTCCAGAAGGAATCATTCATACGACTAGCATCTTTAGACAGAATTAAGCTATTGTTGATGAATATAAGTCTTATACTCCCAGCGTGTGTGTAACATAAATATCCATTGGACACTGCAGCCTATTCAACAATAATATACCATCTACTGTAACGTGTCCAATTGTACACGTGTCAATGTGATGTCATCGTTTGTGTTCTCCAGGCCATGGTGGAGCAGGAGTGCGTCGGCGCCATCGTATGTAAGCTCGACTTGCACAAGAAGATGTTCCGGCGCGGCTACATCGCCATGCTGGCCGTCGACTCCAAACACAGAAGGAAAAGCATCGGTGAGTGCGCGTCGCAACCACCCCCAAACCCCACCTCCCTACCCCACACCAGGCCTATTCCATCAATACATACTTGCAAATACACTATAGCTACGGACTCAACCACAACAGTCCTTGGTTACTTAGCTTGTTAGCTTCCTTTGTCACAAGCAACTACAGAGAGTAATGTGATGGGTTGTGCATGCACTCCACACAGGAAATAATGTCCGACGAGCCCACCAATCACAGCCTTCATGGGTACATGTTATACAGGTGCACGTCAAGCTACAGCTACAGATACATGGTGGAGATCCAGGCTTTACTTTTAAGATGTGGAGGGAAGCCTCTTTTTTCCTCCAAAGCTATCTTTTTTTTTACAAAGCAGCTGCATATAAATGGGCAAGTTTATCTAGTCAGAGGTGGTATTGTGTGTGTGAGAACGGTTTTTCCTTTGAGACGTCACAGAAAAGCAAGCGTTTGAAGCTAGTGGAGCAAACAGGTGAAGGAGATGATCCATTTGTCTTACCTTTTGGTGCTCACAATCAGTCTGTAAGCACACTTATTATCGTTAGAACATTTGGCGTAGCTGGGCATCAGTAACGCATCTTTGCTTCCAGGTACTAATCTGGTGAAGAAGGCCATCTACGCCATGGTGGAGGGCGACTGTGACGAGGTAAGAGCCACCACACCACAAAAGAACAAGACAATATCAGACGCTGTTTACGATTCTTCTTGGGGTTCCTAGTTGTGGTTTTCCGTAGGGATGCACCATAAATATCAGATAATTGATGAATTACGTCATAGAGAAATCGGATCGCATTACAAAATGAGGTCTCAATCATGCACTTATATCGCAAACGGCAAAAAGAATCATACCCATATGATCTGATGTTTAATTTTTATGCCAATATCCCTAAAGCAGCGGTCTCAAACTCAATTTACCTGGGGGCCACTGGAGCTAGGGTCTGGGTGAGACTGGGCCGCATCAGGTTTTCCAAAAAAAAAAAAAAAAAAACGCATTTATTAAAACAGAAAAATGAATAAACTTTGCTTTGGTTTCCGATTTTCTACAAGAAAAGCTCCGATAAAACCTTCCACTGTTCTCAAATATCATTTTTTATTTTTCTACACAAAATAAGATGAAAAATAAATAAACAAATTAAGAATAAAGAAAATCAATCAATTAGTAATAAATAAATAATAATAATAATTAAACAGCAAACAATAAAAACTTAAGAAACCACATATAGTTGGTGGGTAGACAAATTATTTTTTTCAGATTAAAATGAACAAAGCATTATTAGAGCCCTGTAGACATGACAAAACACGACTATAGTCACATTTATACTCTTTTTATTTACAACTTATTGCGCAACTGCAGGGTCTTGAGACACATGCTAACTCGCAAACTAGAGAGCTAGCGACCTAAACGGTAGCCTTCAAGTTATTTCCTTTACACTTAAATAGCCAAAAACTTACCACTTCCACACGGATAGGGAGGATAACTATTAACAGTTATTTAACCTTTAACATGAACATTAATCAAACATAATAATTTTTCTGGGTACATGATACCATACAGCATCCATAACATTAAACGTTCATATCAAGGCGGGGGCCTCAAACTAGTGTCCTGCGGGCCACATTTGGCGTGTTTGAAACCCCTGCCCTAAAGTAACCCGACAGCATCTTGACGCACCCTCCGTACTTCCCTCCCCTCCCCTTCCTTCCAGGTGGTTTTGGAGACTGAGATCACAAACAAATCGGCCCTGAAGCTCTACGAGAACCTAGGCTTTGTGAGGGACAAGCGGCTCTTCAGATACTACCTGAACGGCGTGGATGCGCTGCGGCTCAAACTGTGGCTCCGCTGAAAGGGGGGCAGGCCGGGAGACCTGGGGGAGTGGGAGTGGGGTCAGACGAACAGACGGGATGTACTGTTCACCTCTTCACACACACACACACACACACACAAACACACACACTCAACCTTGAACACGTTTCCAAACAGACACCCCCACCCCTCCTCCTCTGTCACCTCCTTGTAAAGGAGCAGATAGTGGGGAGGAGGCGCTCTCTGGGACATTTTGGGGTTTTTTTTACCTTCAAAGACGGGAGGAAAAGGAGGACGAGAAGCGGGGACGTCGAGCAACGCCGTCCTGGACGGACGCTCGGAACAAACTTGAAAAGAAAAAAAAAGCAGCAAGACGCAGAAACTCATTGGTGGAGTTTATTTTTGTGTTTCTTTTTTTTTTTTCTTTTTTAAACCATGGAGGGTTACCGACTGACTGCGTGCACGACTGTTGCGTGTCCTAAATGTGTCCACATGGCAGCGCTGTGTCTTCTCAAGGACTTCAAGCCTGTAAAGCTGCGCATGCCTTTATTTTCTAGCGTGTGTGCGTGTGTGCAGATGACAACCAGTGTGGACGCCTTCATCACTCCCACCTTTCCTTCAGCTCCAATGTCTGTCATCACATTTGATCTCTGCTTGAAAGTTGCAAAGGTCCCCCCCCAGTGCACTGCCAGCCCCCTCGCCCCAAGTGTGTGCGTGAGACGATGCCAAGTAGAATGACACTCAGTCAACGGCAGACCTCCATCAAGGCCAAACGGGCGGAATTTGGCCCACATCGTCAGTAGTCAAGGTGTGGCTTCCTGATGATGAGTTGGTCTCGGCCAGGCGGTGGCGCCACTGCGGTCACGCTCCGCCCTCCCTCAAAGTACAGCAGTTAGGCCCCGCCTCCCATATGTTTGCACACCTTAGCAGCCAAGAAGGTGTCCCACGCTGTGTCCCAGCAAACGACACCACTTGGGAGTAAGAAGTGCTGCTTTCTTTTGTTTTACAAAAAAAAAAAAGGTCACACGCACTTGTTTGGAACTTACTGCAGTGTGGATGGATGTGTGTGTGTCTGTGTGTGTCCTACTTTGACTGTTTTGCTGTGTGGGTTTACTCAAGATTTTTTTCCCTTTTTTGTTGACTTTGTCTTGGAAGGCCTGCACAAAGAAACCACAATTCATTGAGAGGAGTGTTACGGCCACACTGAAAAGAAACATGCCATACTAATAATAAAACGGACTTATTACAAGAATAAAGTCCTCACTTTATTCTTGTAATACTACATTATTATTATTATTGAACAGTATAACATGACTTGTAATATCACACATCACTTTTTTATTTTCTTAGCGCCATGACTTATTGAAACCGCGTCCTGATTCTTGGAACATGACTATTCTTATTTTGGAAATCCATAGGTACAGGCCAAATAACACATGCTAGTGTTATTACCATTCATTTTCTAGCACATTGCCACCCTTTGCTGTTATTCTCACAATACATGACTTTGTTACATTACACTTTGTTTCTTAATACACAAAATAACCTCATAAAATGAAAATGACAACTTTCCTCTCAGCAATGCAAATGTTTTTTTCCTAATATTCTTTAAAACACCAAGCATTTCTTTTCCTAGCCTTAGAACAACATTATTACTGTTCTTTTCTAGAGAAATATGGGTATTTGCGGAATAACACTGGGTAACAGGATTTAATTTTTGACTGTATTGCCACTTTTCAAGAATATACAGTTATTCTCATCAGATTACAAGTTTTTTCCTTAATATGACTTCATGACATGGCTTTATTCTCTGCAGCATACTAGTATATTTTTGTAAAAATACCACTTCCCAACTTACACTTTGGACTTTGTGACATCACATCCGAAAAAAAATTGCGTTTTCACATAAATACAACTTTATTCTCTAAATTTACATTTTTTCTTTTCATTTTGGCCCGAAAACTCCTCCCTTTGTAATTGTGTAATTGAAGCAAAAAATATGCAAATGGATGCCTGCCCTTGCTCTTTTTTTGTTTTGTTTTTTAAATTCCTGCCGTTAGCTGCCATAAGCGAGAAAAACACCACTTAGCTACTTTTCTTACAATGTGATTCTCACTTGGGTGATGGAGCCAACATTGCCACATGTTTACCACATGTTATGTGTTCATTTTCTCCTGTTTTCTTGATCAATCATGTATCGGGGAAGGGCGGTGAGGTGTTTCCACGGTGATTGGCCCGTCAAAAGAAAATGGGCTGTTTGAACGATTCATCTCCTAAAGGAGAGTCATGTACTCTTATGTTTAGTTCCCGTGCTGTGAACCAGGCAGTGCCGCCATCTTTAACGGGCGTTACAGCCCAACCGCATCCGACTTGAAGGGCTTCACCATGTTAGTTTGTCGCCGTGGTTTCGTAAAAACGGCCCCATTTTCCTAAAACAAGATGTCTATTTACTCACGGGGCACCATCCCGGAAGTCCCTCGATGTGCCATCCCCCTTCATCTTCCTCCCGTGGACCACTTTATTCCCAAAACACACACACACTGGGCGGGACTTCCTGTCTCTTTGTAGCCCCACCTCCAACCACGCCACCACAGAGCAAAATGAATATATTTGTGTTTTATTTTTCTTGTGCATGTCAGACTTGTTACCCTCATACCCCCCCTCCCTCAACACCTCCCCTGAGTTCAATCTGGAAATGTCCGAGAGGTTTTATTTAATGTGGAGAGAAACAAAAAAAAAAACAACACAGAAATAAATTATTTGATTTTTTTTAATGCTGTAAACTGGAGTTGTTTGAGTTGTTTTCCCCCAGAGTCTGTATTTAGAGAAATATTTTTGGATTTGGACTTCAGTTTCTTACCAACACATAAGACATAGAATCACTCTAACATCACATTGACCCCCATCAAACAGTATTATTGCATAAACACCTGCTGTTGACAGTGACAATACAAATAAATCCATTTATAGTAAGTGGACATTTTTTTCACCAAATATCCTTTGCTCTTTTCCCACAAGAACACACACGACTGACTTGGGACTTCCAAGTTGTGCTTTTGCAGCCTACATCACTGATTTCTTGTTTTGTAGGTGACTACAGCGATCCCCACATCAGCGTTGGAATATTGTCATTCATAAATAATGGTTGTCGATGGCCTGTTAGTGAAAACATATTGAAATATAAGTTCAATGTAGTGTTGTGGTCGCTAGACATCAGTGCCTAATGTTAGGAGACCTTTCACACTGCGTGGAGACTGGCTAGTGAGCCCAGACGACATGCCATGGCTCATCATCCTCTCATTCCATCTGGAAGTGGTAAGTTTTGATCTCCTTTGTCCTCCTTCTCCACTCCGTTTGAAACACTTAAAAGTTAGCATAAGTCAATTGGCGAGGCTAACTAGTTAGCTCGATAAATTGCTATGCTAGCTAGCGAGCAATGTGACGTAATCGAAATAACAGGAGCTTAAAAGTGAGTTATTTAATGTATACAGGACGTTAATAAAGTTAAAACGCGTATTTAGGTTTCGTATGCTCTAAGAAAATATTTATTCTCTTGACATTGAATTATCGTTTAAATTCATTTAACGCGGTCTGGTGTGAAACCAATTAACAGCGATAGACAATGGGGCTAGGTATGTATAATGGCGAAGGGACTCCACTGATGAGACCAATACACCTTGCTTTGAAGAAGTTATCGCAGCTAGCTCAGTTCTGTTCACTAAGTAAGTAGCAGTGCTCTTAAATCTTGTTAGTTAACAATAAAAAACGAGCTATATGCTCAGGTAACATCCGAAAGTACTGCAATTGAAAAGGAGCTAGGCTAACGGGTATACGCGATACACCCGGAAGTAGCTGGAAAAATGTCCGATTTTGAACCGCGGCTTATTATTAATAGTGGTTGTGTTTTTTTCATGCTCGTGTGCACTTTTGAAAGGATTTCGCCAAGCTATCCTGCTTTAGTTGCATAAAGTCTTTTTGCTGATATCTATAAGAATTACACAAACGAAACTATGTACACTAGTAGGACAGACATTTACAGCAAATATATTTTTTACATCTTTTATTTACTGACATCAGCCCTTCCTCGCTTTACCCGCTTGCTATATCACTACGCAATCTGTCACGCGCATGCGCGAGATCTACGTCACTTTCTCTTTTCGTAATTTCTAAAGACAGCTTTTTTTACTGTTTACTTATCATTTGTGACAAATTGGGGGTTGTTTTAGTACCGATTCTTGTTCACATTTTCACTTTTTATAGGTTTTTTATCCTCTTGTATATTACCTTGGCTATATTGTTTACTTCAGGGTTTCAAATTCAAAAAATGAATGACTTCAATTAATTTAATTCATACATTAATGTAATGTCTTGTATTCTTTGTGCTATGATATTAAATACACATGTTTGAAAAAAATTACTGACACATTTGGTGAATTGGCACAAAGTATAGGATCGGTATCGCTGAAACCAGGCTGACTTTTTTTATCAGTATGGAATCTGAACCGAAATCAGCGGTATCGCACGTCACTCTTTAGTGTGTCAAAGTGCCAGACTCCAAAGCTACTGAGCACGAGGGGGGGGCGCGCTCTTAGTTCACTCTGCACACTGTTTATGTGATGAGTCACAGGAAAAACAGCTCAAGAGCGATGGATGTGGTTGTCATGACGATGTGGACTTTTCAGCAGCAGCCTCAATCCTTGGACCCGGATCAGAACTCGTCCTCGGAGCTGTCCGCCAGTAGCATGGCCTGATCCTGGCGGCTCGTGCCGACCTCGCAAGGTTGCTGGAGGTAACGGGATTGACGATACATTTTATTGACAACAATGATGTTTTTACATGCCACCAAAACCAAAGTACAAGAACAATATATGAGTAGTAGAGTATTGACCTCTGTTTGTCTGACCTTCCTCCGCTGGTGTTTGAAGCTGTTCCTCCTCTTGCGCTGAAGCCTCCTGACGCTATAGAGGGCGCCCACGATGAGCAAGGCCCCCGCGATGCCGATGCCCACCGGGGCCAACATGCCAGACACATAACCTGCCTGCACAGCGGAGGCCCAAATGAAGGTGAGCAGAGAAGCAGACACAGCTAAACAGCAGGCGCACATGGTAATGCACATGTTGAGCCAGCAGGGGGCATGCTCACCTTTTCTCTGATTAGCGCCACCCAGCTGCGCACTGAAAGAGAAGAATCAGTCAAAATATGAATGTTTGCGTTCCGCAGTACAGAAAGGGTGTGTTTCCGTCATTGCGCTCCACCCTTTGGGTACTGTATACCCCTACCATCTCTAACGCTTGTGTGCTGTGGTGCTGTCTTACTCAGGCCCTGGTTGCGTTGGACCCAGATGGGCGGCGGAGGGATGAGGCTGTATGGGGGCTGCTCCAAGGGCGTTTTGGTGGTGTCTATTGGGTCTTCTTCACTCTCCTCCTCCATGGATTCCTCTGAATTCTCATCATCCAGATCCTCTGTGGTGGAACAAGGCGTTTGCATCGCAGTAAGTATAGAAAAGGCCACTTTTACACAACATTAACACTTCCTGTAAATCATGCAGCGAGTGCAACTTACCCTCAGTCTCCATCTCATCTAATCCTGATTTGGATTTGTGCACAGTGGCATGTGTTGTCATGGTAACCTGCTCATTGTCAGCAAAGTCCGACGTCTGCACGGTGCCTGAGTGTCACCAATGATTTTCTTTTACTTCATTGACTTGTTAAAACATTACAATTTGAATACATTTCAATACAATGAGATAATCAAATATATTTTATTGTTGTGTTTTTGTATTTCATTGTTATTATTCATTATTATTTCAAACTCTCGAGAGGATAAGCGGTAGAAAATGAATTAATTATTATTTCAAGTGCGCATTATTGATGGAAACATCTGAAAAGGTGCCACACACAGAGGGTGCTAAAACGCCACAGTGACTTGCTGATTAGTTTGCTAAAGATAAATGGAGGCTAGTTCAACGAGTTGGCTATTAGAGTTGACACACCATCGTTGTGCTGGGACAGGATCACGTCACCTGGCATCAAGTATAGCAGTACAATCCATCGTTTACAGTATTTCCCAGAAGTATATTGCTGTAAATATTTACTAAATCAACAAGTATAGCAGCACAGATGATCATTTTTGTGGCACCAACCAACTATTAAACTATTTTTTGAATAATTAGGAGGCTTGGTGAATGTAGATTGACGTCTAAAATAACCAAACATAAAATAACAGAAAAACAGCACAAGCATTTTAACAGCTGAAACTTTTGAGGACAGCATCACATAGTTAAAGGTAGGTACTATTCACATATCACGGTTATAAATTGCATCATTGGTTGTATTGCTTAGTGCTGTATGACAGTGTACTTTTTGTACTCCGGATGAAAACATTCTTCCATATGAATAATATATTAATAATCCTGCTCTCGGAGTTTAGCTACTGCTGCCAGTGAAAGTGAGTAATGTCTGCATTATCCATGGTGCTGCATAAAGAAACAGTGTTGTCACTCTGATACTTTTGAATTAGCAGTTGATTTTTTTGCCCCTCAGCCATGCATCAAAGCGTCCTATCGTAGCCAACTTTTAGTTTCTTGTTTTTCTCTCAGATAAAATCACTCAAACTTGCTCTCTCATCTCTACAGCCGTCTGTGAGTGAAAGCCAGGAGTGGCCTGGAGCAAGACGAGCTCTCAAAGAGAGTAGAGCGAGAAATAGGGCAGACCTGTGTTATTTCCTACCTGGTACCATCCAACTCCCTTAACTGCCAAACTGACCTGATAGGCTGACTCCCTTGTCTGTCTCCGTGGTGACCAGCAGCTCCAAGTCCGCCTCGGACAGGGGCGCTCCTCCCGTCGCCATGGCAGCGGTGGGAAGCGGGGATGTGTCGGCGCCATCCGCCACGGATTCCTCCAGAGGCTCAAAGATGAGAGGGAGGGACTCGGACGACATGGTGCCCTCCGTGGCGTCGTCCTGAGACGGCGGTGCGGCTGTGTCTGCTGTGTCCGTGGAAAAACGAGAGGTACGTTTAAGGCCACGACACACTATAACTGGCTGTGTGCGCTTTTGTTTGCTGCCATCTTGCGACCAGATGGCGGTACTACAGCAATAATGACGCTACACAATATGGATGGCTGTTTTTCCACCTTGGTGGGGGTCTGCGCTCAACTGAGGGCTATTCTGGCGACAGAAAATTTGACGAAAAACCTGGAAATGTTTTGTTGATGCACTGGGTCGAGATAAGAGTTTTCTGCTGTGACATCTTTGGGCGCACAATTCTCTATGCAGTGAAACTCCGAGTCCACAATGTAGCTAGCGCATGATGACAAAGAGACTGATGGGAAACCTTTCTGGCTTTTGTCCGAGGCCTGTCAGCTTCCTTCATACATCCTTGATGTAGCATGGAGCCAAAATGAAATGCATATAAAGCCCACCTAGTAACTAATATTTAGTTATAGAAGTCATGGGAAAAAAGACATTTCACAATAAATTATTTCTATTTTGAACAATTTCTATGTTTCCATTTCCATTTAATGATGGTGTAGCACAATGAAAAGGGCCATGGAATAAATCAGTTGAATAAAAAATAAAAGCTTCAATTCCAGTTTATTTTTAAGAGCGACGGATTAATTCAGAGTGAGTTAATTCCATTCATTCATATTTCAATCTATTGCCTCAGCTTCACGTTTATTTGCCAGCAACTCAAGACGAGTGGGCAAGGCTTGTTGAAGGCGCCTCGCTACCCTGCCCAAACACAAATAGAAGCTAATTAGACCTCCACCTGAGTGGGGTTCAAAGTGGAAGACCGTGTTTTGTGATTGTGTTTGCATTGCACCCGACTGACGGCTCTTTCTGACATTATGGAGCTCAGCAGAACGTTAGAAGAGCTCATATGAGCATGCTTATCTTTGTCAGAGCACAATTGCAGTAACGTCGCGTGTACTTCATTCCCTACCTCCAGCAGGTCTGGCTGCCTCTGTCCAAAGGCTCTCCATGCTGTCCTCTTTGGGCATCAAGTTGGCTTCAATGTCAGGTAAGAGTGGTTCTGGTGGTGTGGCCATGAGCGCACCTTCATGGTCCCACAGCGGTAAAGGCGTGAAGGTCTGAGGGGACGGTGTGGATGGAGTGGAGGAGGCAGGACTGTTAATCCCAAATGATGGATTCGGATGCAGAGTGGAGGATATCCACCTTGTCTGTGCATCTTCGTCACCATCCTGCGTGTCCTCCTGGTCTCTCGGCGTACTTGTCCTTGGAGAAATCAGCACAGCTTCACGGTCGCCCTTTTTTAAGCTTCCCATGCCTGCAGCTTCTTGCATCCTCATCCTCCTCCTCCTCCTCGTGTCAGGCGGCCTAGATTCCACATGGAGACTGTCCCTGTTTTGCGCCAGCGCCACAACCCCCCCGTGTCTCCACGCCGGTCCATGTGAGCCTGTGCCCACCTCCAGAAGCAGGCCGCTCACATAGCTCCCATAGCTCCCATCTCTTGACCTGGGTGTCTCTGGTGCACCGGCACGTGCTCCTGGGTGCTGCTGGACTGGACTTCCACACGCACACAGCCATGCCCCGGCCAGGAGGAAGTGATTGAGCGTGTGCAACATCAGCATCTTCTGTCTGCTCTCAGTGCCTGCAGGATGTGGATACACATGACAAATGCTAAGAGGCTTAAAGTGAAGTGTTGGAACTTCTATTATTCTGTCAGGCTATACCTTAAAGGGACAGTGCATGTGTACTTTTCTCAATTTTGCTTACCTGAGTGTAGTACATGCACCATTTGAATGTTTTGGTACAAATCAAAAGGAATTGCCTCTACAAAAATAGCACATACTCAATTTTGTAAGAATACATTCATGTGATATGTCACAAAATAACCAGGAGGTTATTTTTCAGTTAATTTTGCATCCTATTTTTGTTTGTTTCTTTCGGCTTTTTCCTTACCTTTGATCCGCAGAGTATATTATAGCAATAATAATCTGATTCGCTGTGTCATGGTTGCAAAATAACTATAAGCATCGTTATGTGATGCACAAAGATCCACGAAATAACATCATACGAGCCCACTTCCCCGTTAAGGGCTAATTTGTGCAGCCACGTATGCTTCGTAAACAAGCAAACGCTGAGCTACTGAAGCACGCCTCAAATTATTAAATATATACTCTTGTGCATATATACTGATAAGCGCCACTGAGCATATAAATGACCGTGAAAGTCGCATCGGTCTAAAAATAAACCCGTGTCTTTTACCTTGCGGAGATTGTCATGATGGATGGCAGACGCCGGAGGATGCGACGGGAATTTGGGTGCGTGTGCGTGTGCGTGTGTGAGGATGCAAAGAGGATTTTCGGTGGTGGTGGTGTTGCAGCTTCAAGTCCTGCCACTAGACGCCTTATATCCAAGACAGTCGTGCAAATGGCATTGAAGCCAATATTTTTGTGTAAATTTGATTTAAATACTAATTAATCTTCATAGTTGCGTAATTTATGCACGCTTATATTATCGTACACATGCCCTAACACGACACAAACTACTTAAATATATGTAGTAATTTAAAAGCCGGGAATTAAATTAATAGTTTTGCTTTTTTTAGGAATAGTTTGACGCATTTTTGGACAGGCGCCTTTACGTGACGTCATTGCTCCGCTCAAGCCCCAACGTTCACCAACCGGAAGTTAGCAGATTTTTTTCCTCCCCGCCCCTCATCTTAGGATAGTAATTATGTGAAAAGACGGTTTGACATATGCGCCGTTATTTCGCCGAATAGACTTAAATAACTTTACGATGCCATTGTTTGATGGTCTGGGAAGTGGAGCGGAGAAGACGGCCATCGTCATTGATTTGGGAGGAGCGTACACAAAGTGAGTGCTAATCATTAGCATCCTGCTAGCTGTCGCCGCAGGCGGCGTCGTCGTTTTAAATATTACGTTTTTTTCAGCACCTGTGACTTCATTAAATAATTGGACCATAAACAGAATTGTTTCACATATTGTAAATTTTTGTTAGCGGATCAAATCAAAGAAATATAAGGCAATGCTAACCTGTCAGGTTTTGCGACTGTTGAACAAGCTAGCTAAGATTCGACACTGAGAAGCAACATAATATAGTGACCCACTTATGTACATGATTGGCAACATTTGTCATATATGTGCGTCATGAAGTTATATATAATCAGATTCCTTCCTATAATCCTAAAACTTCAGCCATTTCTCTCAACTACGCCACTTAATGTATGAAAGTGTGGTTATTACAGTATGTCCAGTGAACAGCATCTTGGATTTAGTCAGCCAAGCAAAACATCCTCTCTGACAGCAAATCACATGACGAACAAGTACAGATAAAGACATCTTTGTCCCACAACTTTGCGTTGAACTACACTGCATCGGAAAGATTGCTAATATTTGAGTTATCTTGTTTAGCAACATGAAACTTGAAATATGACTCCAAACTACAACCACGCAGCCTCTTTGTTAATTAGATGTTTTCTCAGAAATGGCAGAATTGTTGTGTTGGATCTCTGTTACTTTTGTTTTCCACTGCAGATGCGGCTTTGCAGGGGAAACGGGGCCCAGGTTCATAATTCCGAGCGAGATCCGGAAGCCGGGCCAGCAGCAGGCCACCAAAGTGGTCCAGTACAACATGAACACAGAAGAGCTCTATGTCATCCTCAAAGAGTTTATCCACACACTCTACTTCAGGTAAGTAGATGGCATTGGGGGGACGGGGGATGGAATTCAGTTGTCCTATACTCATCTACTGGTTTTCCATCACCAGGCACCTGTTGGTGAACCCTCGCGACAGAAGAGTGGTCGTTATCGAGTCCATCCTCTGCCCGTCCCACTTCAGAGAGACTCTCACCAAGGTTTTCTTCAAACAGTTTGAGGTAACGCAAGCTTCTTCTACGTCATACTAAAAGAAAACAAGCCCACACTTTGTAATATCTGACTGTATGATTGTTTCCTAGGTGCCCTCTGTGCTGTTTGCACCAAGTCACCTGATGGCCATCATGACTTTGGGCATCAACTCTGCTCTTGTGATGGACTGCGGCCACACGGAGACACTGGTACTGCCTGTATCCTTTAGTGTCCCATTCTTGGGAGAAGAATTCCCCCATAAGAAATAATGGGAATAGAATCTTAACAGCATCATGTTGTGGGTTAATGCTTAAAAATATATTTTAGTGTTGGTTTGCAAAGGGCTAGAAAAGGACACATTATCCATTAACGGTCCCTGACATGAGTGATCAACTTTGCTTAAATATGTTACATATTGTATATAATTATGTTCTACCTTGTTACATTTATGAAAGCAAACGGTAAATTAGCAGGAAATATAGTTGTTTTACCTTATAGTTACGAGCGGAAAGGTTCACCTTTATTATTGTATATTTTGCCTCCGTTGTCCACGGTAGACATATGGCTGTGAAAAGATGTTTATATAACATGTATATGTTTTGCGGCCTTGTCGCTATCATAGAATAGTGTTTAGAAGACGTATGTAAAGAAGACATGACTTTGTCATGTGACAACTTGGACGTAGTGGTCGTTCATTGTGTCTTGTTTTTGTCCTGTGTACCAGCGCAATAGCATCCTTTTTCTAAATGTATTTATGGTGTACTTTCAAGCCAAATTCTTCTTGTAAAGGTGTTTCTCTGAAAAAGTACAGGACTCAAAGTGGGCGTCCATTTGTCCCTCCCTTTCTGCACTTGCTTCGTCCATTGTTGTCTTTGACCTTCTTTTGGAAAAGAACCTACAGTATGGCATGAATACTATGAACATCCAGCAGCAACACAATTTATTATTTGGAAAATGTACTGTAGCAAAAGAAATGGAACAATGAAGAACATAATTACTAACAAATTTTAGATATTTAAGCAAAGTGGATGACTCACGTCGGTGAGCCTTTAAGTGATGTTGCAAATAAGCAGAGTGGTGGAATGTGTCTGTTAACCCCTTAATTCCGGAGGCAGGTTTACGAGTGCACTCCCATCCTGCCTGCCTGGGAGGCCTTGCCTTTGGGTGGAAAAGCCATCCACAAGTAAGTAACTCGCTTTCCTCCTGTACATTTGAAGTGAAACACAGAAGCCTTCTGACTAAAAAATGTGTTGCCTCTAGAGAACTGAAGGCTGTTCTTGAGGAGCAGTGCACAGTAGACACGGACACCACCACAGGACTGACTGTACCAGCCAGCATTGGTAATAATTCTCATGTTTGTTGGGCATGTTTACACGCGTGAACTGCTGGGTTTCAACCACGTGTAGAGGCTGTTCCAGGGTGGCAAGCATAAGCTAGGTGTGCAGTATTTTGGAGAGTAAAGAGAATAATGTCGTTCCAATTGTGTGAATGAACATGGTTTGCCATCTTAAACCCCGTCGGTGTGAATGAATACATTCTTGTATCTGGCCTTCATCATTTTGTTGGACTGTTTGAGCTCCATAACCATTTTTCCGAAAGATTTTATTTTATGTTCTATTTCCGGGCGGCTAGCTACTAAGCCCTCTGTGGAGCAGCGCTGACAACAAGCGGATGTGACATCACGTGAAACCCAGCAATTATTCATACGCTTCCAATCTATTTTAGCTCGGCTTCCAATTCAAATAGACTTGCTACCGTGTTGAGCTGTGAGTTCCAAAGCTGTTCACATGAAATATTCATCTGAACCGGACCCTATTGCTGCAGTTTATCCTCAGCATTGTTCATGTGTTATTCCTCAGGAACAATCCCAGAGGAGACCGTGGAGGACATTAAGGGTGAGCTGGTCTGAGTTTGTACAATTCAAGTGGTATTTGCGTTGCCTCTAGACCAACACTTCTCTCTCTTTGGGCAGTGAGAACGTGCTTCGTCAGCGACCTGCAGCGAGGCCTCAAGATTCAGGAGGCCAAGTTCAATCTGGATGGTAAAGCTGAGGTGAGGAAGATGTGCACATCCGATATGAGGGAATTATCATATCATACCGATATAGCCATTAAAATCTATTATGAATAGCTCAGGTCAAGCTAGATTAGCTGCCTGTGACATTCACACCAAGCTCATTTGTAAACGTTCACTTTTCCAAGGGAGACATTGCGCTTGCTAGTTGTACCATATGGTTACAAAAAGGAGGGCTGTGTGATGAGGTTTAGAAAAAAACACGGAACACACAAAAAAAAAACAAAAAGCCAGCGCTGTGGTGTTTGAAACGTGCAAAAGGTTTGCCGGTTGGAGCTTGTGATGAATACAGTGCGCCTTGCTGGGCCACAGCAGGTGGCTCCTCCCCCTCTATACTCTGCTTCTCCTGGTAGTAGTCATGTCATGATGTTTCATTAGGACTCATCCACAGGTACAGTTGGTCAAATCCTAGGTGGTTCTAATCCTTACCTGCAGGTGTGTGCAAACTACACTTATATCTAAATTTAAAAACTAGATATAAGAAGTTATCAGTATTGGTATTGGTCTGAAAACCAAGATATGGTGCATCTCTAATGATTAGTGCACCATCTTCCTATGTTTGTGTTTGTAGCGTCCAGCCCCGCCTCCTGATGTTGATTATCCTCTGGATGGACAGAAGATCCTGCACATCAAAGGATCCATCAGGTTGAGTTTGATATAGTAGCACCCTTTGCTGGTTGCTGCCGTGTAGTGGCATTCATGATGTCTCCAGTGCTGGAATAAAAACGCCAAATGACTACAAAGCATCTCATATGTCTTGAAGAGATACTAATTATGACTCCCCCTGTTTTATGGGGCAGGGACTCACTGATGGAGATTCTGTTCGAGCAGGACAACGAGGAGAAGAGCGTGGCCTCGCTGATACTCGACACTCTGGTGAAGGTATGTTGTGACCCGCTTGTGTCTGTCTGACCTCGTTTGCATGCCCGCAGCTGATTAGTTGGCTGGCTCAGCCTCAACAATGCTTTGCAGCAGTGTGTGGTTCCTTTGAGGAAGCTGTTTGATCCATATTGCTGTTTCCGTGGCAACACTTGTGCTTTTTCATCATATGTCGGGTAGGCTAATTAACTGGACTGCTGTGAAGGGAATTAATGCCTGGTAAAGAGATTCTATCAGTGCCCCCTTGTGGCTGTGAGCTGTATTGTGGTTTTATTCATCAAACATGAATGCAACATAGTGTATATTAATCAACATATTTAATAAAACCAGAAGAAAGAAAAATCCAGTGACATCAGACCGCCTTGTAAGTGGTATAATCTTCTGTTTGAGATTTTATTTGTACTTTTATACAATATATATATATATAGATCTATACTGCATATATGCATGCATTATTATACATCATGTGAATTACCATGAATTTTCTTTCTAGTGTCCCATTGATGCACGCAAAGTGCTGTCTGAGAACTTGGTGGTCATTGGCGGGACGGCCATGTTGCCGGGCTTCCTTCACCGGCTGCTGGCCGAGATACGCCTCCTAGTGGAGAGGCCCAAGTACCGTGACGTCCTGGCCAGCAAGAGCTTCCGCATCCACTTGCCGCCCGCCAAGCCCAATTGTACTGCTTGGCTGGGAGGTTGGGCGCTTTGCTCTTTTAGTCTAGTTTTATCCCCCAGACTGACCTCTGAAGTGATTTTCTGTACTCTGCTCTCCAGGCGCCATCTTTGGTGCGCTGCAGGACATCCTGGGCAGCAGGTCGGTGTCTCGGGACTACTACAACCAGACGGGACGCATCCCCGATTGGTGCTGTCTTAGCTCTCCTCCGCCTGAGTCCCTTTACGAGGCCGGCAAGACCCCGCCTCCGCTCATGAAGAGAGCCTTCTCCACTGAAAAGTAGATCAAGTATGGAACACCCTCTCTCTCTCTCACATAGGCTACATATCTTCCAGTACATGTCATATTTCAGTGTTAAAATGGTCTCAGTGGGCTAACTTCTACTAAATGTTGGCACTTGAGGCACTTTATTTATTATTTGCACTGCTGAAATAAAACCTCCTGCGCGTGCACTCTTGTGTTCTCAGTCATTCCAGCCAACCAATGATGAAATGAAATGATGCAACTCAGACTTGCTTGAAAAAGCAATGGGTGAAAGACAACCATCTGTCTTTATCTGACAGCCATTCTTCTGCCCAATTAGGCTGCATTGACACCTGGATGCTCATAATTAATATCAATGTTGTTATTGTTATTAGAAGCATTTCTATACAGAGAACATAATTTCCACATCAATTCATTGATTTAACATGGAAAACGGTGAAAACGGCAGTATGCTGTGCCGTCGTTGGCCACGGGAGGGCGCGCTTTACCTTCTGTTCGCTCAGCTCAACCAGTTTGCAGACATGTGCTGCATCTTTGTACTAAGTTTATTCAACGAGTTTTTTCCAGTGATTTGCATGTGTATTTTGGCTAATGTGTAATGTGTGCCTTAGAGGAGCATAAGCAAAGATACCTCATATGATGATCATTCTGTCATTCTGGACTTACATTTTGACATAATGACCAATATACATGCTTTTTTTTGCTTTTAAAATGTCATGAATCTTCATTTCAGAAAAAAAACTACCATACAATGCACTGGTGTCTTGACTTCTAGTTAAAGAACCACAGTTAAGGTGCAGATCAGACCTCAGATCAGTGTTCAAGTCAAGAATCGGTGTGAAACAAACCAGTGATACCTCATTTAAACACCAGGATGAGGGCTTTGCAATTGTATTGTCATTGTGGACGTCATGCACTATTGTAAATGCAGTAACTATGCGTTTAGTAGTAGTAATGTAGTGTCAAATACAGCGCAGTGCACGTGGAGTCGAATTCACTTGTTCCTGTGTTGGAACTTTGTGTTGTTAATTATTATCTTTCAGTTTTGTTGCTACCGCATGGATGGAGAACGTGAGGACGTTTTGTACCCAGGCGCAGGTTAGCCGCAGGACAAGCAAGGAAGCAGTCTATTATGTAATGCGCCACAATATTACACCCGAGAGAAAAGAGTCCACGTCACTGGATTCCCTGATGATACATGAGATATACTCGTGTGTGTTCTTGTGTGTGGAGTAAGAACTCCTCCTGGCTGCGAACACGATGTCCTCATCTTGCCACGCATTGGGCAGCAGTCACGTTTTTTAGGCTGCTGGTCTCGCTGGCCAATCAGAAGCGCGGAAGGCTACAATGTGGGCGCGCGCCTGCCGCTCCAGACGTTGACGTCACACAGCCCTCGCACAGAACACGCCCCTTTTTGCCAAATATGGGAGGACGCCTGGGCGCTGTTTCCTTACTTTTTGTCTTTTAGTGACATTTTTTCCGGAGGAAATGCGACTGCTCCGTCAACGGTTGCTTTTTAAGTCATTGTGAATGTACTTAAATGATAGTTTAAGACTACTGACGGCGTTTGGCGTCACCGTGGTCCGCATGTGACGAACAGCCGGGGGAGGAGCCTTGTGTCCCGTGTACTGTACCGTGGAACGCCGAGTGTTGGCCAGCAGCCACGTCCAGACAGAGACGGGAAGGCATCCGCCCCACGAGCAGGCTGCTTCGCCGGGGAACCAGCGATATGTTCTGACTCCTATTGTTCTCCGACTCTTCGGAACGTGACCGAGTGGGAAAGTACGCTGTTTATTTTCACATTTACGGAGTTTTAGGTTGCATTTTATACCTTTTATTGACAGTGGATGCTAAAGGCTAACAGTAGCTTTGTGTGCGTCGTCAAGTTAGCGCCTCGCTAGCCAAGTCCTAACCGAAAGTGTTCCTCATTCGTCCACATTTTGGATTTATTCCTCCCTTGACACGCATTTAACCAACTTCTTAACGTTAAAATAAAATTTTTTATTCAAATATGCATCTATAGCACCTTCATGTAACATATGTAAATAGTCTGCTAGCTGAAACTACTGCCAGTTAAACAGCTACTCTGCGGACTGTTCTCTGTTCATTCATTTCGCTTTATAAATAATACAGAGCAGAAGCTGATTAAGATGTAAATAGTCACTCACCTGGTCGAGCAAATAGTTTAAAAAACACAATTTAAGCAAAGAGCAATCTGCAGCACAATAAAGTTCCACTTTTTCTGTAATATGCCATCTGGGGAAAGTGACATTTAAAAGTGCACTTTTAGCATATCTAGTATATGTGGAGTAAAACCGGAATGGACTTTGAAGAAACAGTACAATCACATACAAGGTATATATAAAAAAAGAACACAATCATTTATTTGTTTATTCTTTTCTTTCCACATTTGAATCAGGAAGTGAACTCACTATTAGTAATTGCTGGGAGGGGTAGGAAGAAATTAGCTAAAAATGTATATTTAAATATAAAAGACAAAAGATGTCAATTAAATAGGCTCTGCTTCATCCTGCTTCTTCATTCCTGCTTCCGAACTTATCAAGCTCCTCCCGAGTGAGTGCCCATCTACTGGATGTTTGTTTATCCCTTTCCAGGTGTACCCGCTCTGATTATGCTGATGTTGCGAGAGCGCCAAGCGTCGCGCCCACAGGCGCAGCAGCAGCGAGAGGAGACGATGAGTGCCAAGAGGAAGGCCGAGAGCGACTCCAAGGCCGCCAGTAGGCCACACGTCATGAAGTCTCACGGGAACTCACGAGCCGACTCGGAGAGGGACTCGGGATTCTCAGGTTTAACATCAATTTACTGTGTGTTTTGAGTGAACGCCCAGTTAATCACTTTGTCTCCTCCTCTGAAGATGCAAGCTCAGAGCACATGAGCACTATGGACACCACTGATTCCGAGGACTCGCCACGCCCCTTCGTGCAACCGGGTCCGCAGACGTCCGGTTCCGGGCCGTTGGCTGTGGTGAGGGGGTCCTACTCCAGCATCTCCCCCATGATCATCATGAACAACGTGCTCTTAAAGCAGGTAAAAACGTTGTCTTGCTGTCATTTTCAGCCCAACCACACAAGGAACTGAACCTGCGCTCTTGTCTTCAAATGTTTAACAGTCTCACCTCAGCTGTCCGGAATGTGTCAGCCCCAAAAGGCTGACCGGTCACATAGTTTCGACAGCCCCTGCTGACCCGTACCAAACTCCAGTTAGCCGTGACTCAGTTTAAAGTTACAAGTCAATGAAAGGATTTTCCCTCGGCTTTGACTCCCAGGACTTTAAACCTATTGATGTTGTCCGATATTTGTAAAGTACTGCTTTCATCAAGAATGGGACCTTTTTCTTAGTAGTAGTTTTCACCGCATATCATGCGCTATCCAGGGGTGTCCTCTTATTTTTATTCTCCTTTGCCTTTGATTGTGTGACTTTGAACACTTCTTCAATAAAAGTCAATTAGTTACTTATTATTTTTTACCAGTTTTATAACCATATACATACTCAAATAGTGTTTTTTGCTAACTGTTGCAAAAAAAGTAAATTTAAATGTATAATCTATTGTTATCATAGGTCCAACATTGATTGATGAAGAATGAATAAGCACTATGTTAGGTGTTTAAAGGGCTATCTGCTCTGTTTGCTAGTGATGGTTCAGCTTGAATTGGTTAATGAACACTTGATGTGTTTGTGTGATTAAAAACCTTAAAGATAAAAAAAAAACATTCAAATATCTGTGTTTTTACGGTGCAACCATCTTGACTGTATTTTCTTGCAGCCCGGAGACAACCCCCCAGCCATGAAGCCCTGGGGCTTCAGGTCTGCCGTGGAGGTGGTTCAGCCAGTGGTCCAGCAGCCCCAGGTGGTCTTCCTCCAGCCCGTCGTCTCCCGTCAAGCTTCCCCGGGCGTCAAGGAGACATCCCGACACAGGCGTCCCAAGAAGTATCTTCCCATCCTTAAGTCCTACCCCAAAATTGCACCACATCCCGGAGACAGCTCCAGCTCCTCGGGAAGGGGAACCGCCTCCTCCTCCGCCTCATCTTCTTCGGGGTCGGAGAGAGGCGGCTTGTCAGGTTCCGGTCACCGTGACCACTGCCAGCGAGAGAAGCAGCAGAAAAGCCAAAGCGGTCGCTCTGGTAACTCGGCTCTACTTTCCGGGACCCCAAACTCAACTCAACCGCTCAGTCGACTCGGTCAAACGTCAACTCGCAGCGAGACGTCTTCGCCAGCTGTCAGCCGGTCAGAGTTCATGCCATCGCCCTCTCTCTCCAATAGCCTGGCCCCCCTTGACCCCAGCGATGCTGACTCCCCGGTGGAGCAGAAGTGCGAGGACAGCAGCAGCGGCGAAGACGACACCAGGAGGAAGCGCTTCTGCAACACCTATAACATCCTCAGCAAGTCGGGCCTCCTGGACATCACGCTGCGCACCAAGGAGCTGCTCCGGCAGAACCGCCGCACCCAGACGGACCTGGACCGCCTCCGAGAGCACACGGACCTCTTCCTGCAGGCCGTGCGCAGCGGCGACGCCAGCATTTGTGTCAAGCTGCACGCCAGCCTCCAGGAGGAGGAGGAGGGGGACAAGGAGAGGGCGGCCGGGACCAGCTTAAAGGCCGATTAGACTCTGACGACACCGCAAATCCTCCTGACTGACACGGTGAGAGGAAGGCCAGGCTGGTTTGCGAGGATGAGACGGAGGTAGTGGGGGTGGTGAGCACAGACAGATGGACCGAGAATAATGTGACCCACATTCCACACCCACTCCTTCACACAGTTGGCACTAGCCTACATTTTGGCTGCCACCTGGCCTCGGGAGGTCCTCTACTTTTTTTTATTTTTTACTACTGCGTTGTTACTCATGACAATAATAATTATACTTCTCTCTACTGCTGTCACACAGCAAAACACTCTTTTCATCTTACACCCCAAAATAGACTTTATGAGCAGCCACACTGCCTATATCCTGGTTAGGGTCCTCAACAGGAGTTGGGGTCTACTGTGGACTCGGCACCTGTCAATCACATTCATAAATACATAACTGTATTTCCCCAAACAGTGGCTGCATAGTGTGCCACACATTCATTTGTTCCAAGGCAGCTTTAGCTTATTTCCTCAGTCAATATAATACTTTTATTTTGGCAGCGCACCGTAATGATTGGGCCAATATGAGGGAATCATAAAAGTCCGATACACAATAGCTCTGATCATAAAAAAAATGCTCCAATGAGGTGCGATTATCTGTACTGTGAAGGTGAGCAAACCAAGCGCTTATTTTTGTTGTGCTTCTGTTTCATCTTTTATTACCTTGAAAGGAGCTATAGAAGACCAAAACATAAAGATCAGTATTACTTATTATAATTATTATTTTTGTTTTCACAGCTTCTGCTCCACTCTTTGCTCTCATTAAACTCCCTCCGTTAATAAAGGGTCAGCTTTACAGATGCCATTCCTAGCACGTCACACGGCGGTATGATATGAGGTGGTAACGTAAATAACTGTTGTGGGGTAAAAAAGATGCATTCAATGGCTGAATAAAAGCCAGCAAAGAACTGAGATAGGGCGAGGGGGCCACTGTTTGGGGAAATGCAGTACTTGTGTTTGACTTCTGGGGGCTCCACGCATATTTGGTGTGAGGCTGCAGTGCATCCCACTTATCCAGCATGCTGCCCTCATTTCACACAAGAACCTCTTTTTGACTTGAAAGGTCGGGTCACGACCGGGGCGTCGTCGGCATGCGAGTGTCACGGCCGCCGAGGGGGTCAAACGAGTTCTTAGCAGCGCACAGAAAAATTCCAGAGAAGTTGAAGCGGAGTCGGCTTGGGTGTCTGCTTCATTGATCATGTGACATGGCCACACCTGGAACTCCTTCTGAGTGATTGTTTTAACACACAAGTGGCTTTTTTTCCCCTTCATCATTTCCTGCACAGGCTAGCTGCCGTTAGCTTCCCCTGAGCCTGGCTGGCAGCTGCCGCAAACCAACTTCCTGTTGAGCTGCTTCCTGTTAGCTCGATTGCAGCTCATCGTGGCTTGTTTTTAATGAACGGCCTTAAAGGAAAAGTGCAGTTTTTGGTGTGTGGGGGCTATTTTTATCACCCACAATTTCTATGTGTTCTAAAGTTATAAAAACAGGTAAAATGATGCAGTTAGTGAATGCACGGTCCTGGGACACACCTATTGGGCCTAGAAAGGCGGCTATTCAAAGATCTCCAAAAAGCACCAGCAAGATTTTCTATCCATGCTGTGAGCATGTAGTAACAGCTACATGGATGCTAACATGTCATACTTGGGGAGTATTTGGGGGTGGGGGGGGCTTCCTTCCTGGGGTGCATTGATGTCACATAGCAACATAGAAAGGGAGGCCAAAACAAAAAGCTCCAATATGTAGCGTTAACTTTGGCTAGCGGCCTGAGGCATTGGGAGCCAGTTTGTGCTGAAGCTAGTCGCTAGCCGCCGTGGTGTGGCCAGGTGTCACTACACCAGGAAGGTAGTTCTTGGGCGTAACAATGTTCTTAAGAAGAATAACAATGTGCTTCATATGCAGCTCACGTGATGGACATGGAGTGTGTCCCGTTTTGTGCATTCTTAGCTGTTTTTTTATTTGTTTTATACCTTTTAGAAGGTAGAGAGAAGAGAAAAGCGTGTGTTTGTTGGGCAAAATTCCCCTCCAAAGTTGAACTAAGCAGCCATATTGTTGATGTCATGCAAACCCAACACAGTGGATTTGGATTTTAATATCATGTGGTAAAAAGAAGATTTGACAATGTCTGGTGTAAAAAAGAAAAGGATATTGTAAATATAAAACACTGATATTTGGACACACAAATGGGATTCAGAAATATCAAATAGTTGAATCCCATCAATCTGCTTTCTAAGCCTGTTCTCCTTTCTCTGCATCTTCCTTTTCGGTTCCCATCCCCTTTTCCGGGCTGGTAGAATATGTTGAAATGATGGTAACCATTATGTTCCTCCCTGACAAAACTAGGCCATCAGTTTGTCAAGGCCTCGCTCAACTGCGGCTGAAAAAAAAAAATTGCATTTTTGACCTCCATGCTTCTGTTTGACTGATGTAAGCCCTTATCTGCTACTTATCACTTTCAACAGCACACGCTGGCTTAATCAGTGGCTTTCCAGCTGATTCACGGGCCGTTGTTTGTCTAATCAACCCCGGGGGGGGCAGATAGTGTCGGCCTTTCTTGTCCTGAATCGCTTATTTGCAAAGCAGCCCTTGTGCAATCTTTTTTTCTGTTTTGGAGGCCGCTGCGAGTCAACTTGACACCCTCCCGTGTGTGACCCGAGAAAATGAGCGTTCAAGTACAAGTCATTGTACGAATCTTACTTCCTCCCACAGGCGTTTCAGGAAGGCCCCGAGTGAGACAGCCCAGGCCAAACCGCTTGGCATGTCTTTGATTCGGACAAAACAAAAGTGCATTTGTGCCCTTTTTGGCAGCAGAAACTTACTGACCGCCCCCCTCACATTTAATAAAAAGAACTCCATACTGCTATTGGCCATCAGTTGTAAGAAACGGCTGCAAAGTACACAGGCAAGGTCAAATTGGTGTATCAAATTAAAGCAGAAGAAACAGAGCAGTGTTTTCTTGTGTGTACAGCAGAGAAGGAGTGCTTTAAATCGCTTGTGTTTGAATCTGACATACAATCATTGACTCATATTGCAGACTGAATGTATGCTAGCATTACATTTTAAACTATTCCGTATTCTGGGATCAATACTATTACAATCACTTCGTTTTATTTTGTGTGTGTGTGAGAGGTAATTTTGAACGCTTTTGTATTTTTCACCTCATTGCTTATGTAATAAAAAAATGGGGAAAAAATACATGACTTGTTATGTCATTCTTCGGCCGCTAGATGTCAGTAGTGATCGCAGAGTGGAGAGAAGGCGGTGTTTTATATTAACATTGTTCCATCACAGTCGCCGTACAGCTGCACTTGCTAGCCAGCTGGCTAGCAGCACTCTCGATTTGGACAAATTAAACCAACAAAGTATAATCTTTGCATCGCTGCTGTAAGGTAACACGTACATTTCACCGTGTTATTTCATTCCCAGCTTCCTCTGTATAAGTTTAAACGGCGAGCTGCTAGCCCCGGTGGCTAGTTAGCAAGTGGCTAACAACTCTAGCCACTAAACTTAATGACACTTCACCAGCGTCTTCCACCTTTGACAAGATTGACAACACCCGTCATGTTGCCAAATTGTGGTTTATGATGACGTTTGTTGCCGCACTTTAGTTTTAAATGTGTTTTTAAGTTGCTGTGAATGACATATTGGCTCGAGCTAACTGCTGTGTGATGTTTGCCCGCAGCTCGTGCCATGTTTTGGACTTCCAGGATGACCGCAAACCAATGACCGGAAGAGACTTGTCATTTTTAGCAGGTTGAAGATTGAAGGTGAGTGCATCATTTTAGGATTTGAACAAATATGATAATGACATTTTTGGCGTTGCTTTGCAGGTGAGACACGGCAGGGACACTCATGCTTTCCGATGAGCTGGACTCCAAACCAGAGGTGACCCCCACCGTTTTAATACTGCAACCCCCATACCTTTCATACCTCAAGCTGTTGTATGAGAGTGTGACTGCACGTTCATGATGTTTTTAATGTTCTCCAGCTGCTGGTGCAGTTTGTCCAGAACGCTTCCATCCCTCTGGTTCAGGGTCTGGAGGACTCCGAGCCCAAACACTCCTGCCTTCCTCTGCTGGCCCCCGTTGAAAGCTCAATCTGCGGCCAGCTGGAACTAACAGGTTACTACTAGTACTACTACTACATTACTATTACTGTTCTACTACACCAATATCACTGTGCGACTACCTTACTAGCACAGTACTACTGCATTACTATCACAAGACCACTACATAACCACTGCAGTACTTATACTAAAAATGTGGTGCTCCTGTTACGTAGAGGATCTTTGACAAGTAATTTGTAGTACATTCATAAAAAGAGGAAAAACTGCTCCTGTTACATAGAGGATCTTTGAGTAGCTCTTGTTTTGCAGTAGGTTTGTAAGCACAGCAGAGTGCTCCTGACCTATAGATGATCTTTGAATAGCATTTTTTGCTGTATGCAAAACAGTAGAGGATCTTTGATTAGTGCTTTTGCAGTAGGTTCTGAAAAACAGCAGATCTCTTCTGTCATGTGAAAGATCTTTGACTAGCATGTTTTTGCAGTAGATTCTTAGAAACAGGAAAGTGCTCCTGTCCTATAGATGATCTTTGAATAGCATTTTTTTGCTGTATGCAAAACAGTAGAGGATCTTTGATTAGTGCTTTTGCAGTAGGTTCTGAAAATCAGCAGAGCTCTTCTGTCATGTGAAAGATCTTTGACTAGCATGTTTTTGCAGTAGATTCTTAGAAACAGTGCTCCTGTCCTATAGAGGATCTTTGACTTGCATTTTTCCTTGGAATAGGTTCCGAAAAAGTTCTTTCAGAACTCGGGGGCGTTTCATCGGAACGAAGCCCCCTGGTGGTGCCGACGCACAATGCGCGGGCGTCCCCCAGCCCCCCGCCCATCCTCCATGACCTGCAGCAGTCAGATGGCACGTCATACGTTTTCCTCAACCTGGCTAAAAGTAATCCACAGCAGTCCCACACGCCACCCTCACCTTCACAGTGGTAACAGTCACTCTCTCTCCCAGGCATCACCACCTCTTCCGATTCCCTCATTTTTGCCGCGGACGGGGCCGGCGACGAAGAAGACGAGGGCGTGTCGTCGGGGGACTATGGCTTGGACGGCAGCGCCCCCTGGTATCTACGTGTGCAGGAACTGGCGCATGATAGCCTTATTGCGGCCACGCGGGCACAGCTGGCTCGGGACGCCAAGGCCAGTCAGGACGCCAGGGCTGCAAGCGTCGCCATAAACGGTAACCACGCTATTTGGACATGTGACATTTTGGAACGGCGCTAAAAGCTATACTATATATACAGTACAGGTGATAAAACCTTCTATTTACGTTCTTAAAGACATAACAGCCTGCATGTCAACCTGGCTAGTATTGACATTTGCTGTTATTTTTAGTATTGTGGTTCAATAGTTAATGTATAGAATATGCAGATGACCCCGTGCTGCACTTTGGACACAGCGGTTTCGGGAGAATGATTGATTAGATGATGCCTAATGAGATGCAATGCAAGGCTGGTGTGTAACGCTTATGACGTATTATACAATAAGCATGAGGCGCTAAATTGGCTCTTATACTATATTGCATGTCATGAGCTGATGTGCGGCGCAGCCAGCCTGTTATATCTATGACGTCATGTGCAGACTAATATTAGACGGGTGAAGAAGCCTTAAGAAGCGAGCGTGCTTCACAGGAGGCATCAAAAAAAAAAGAGGCAAGCGAGCTGAAAGGAGGTCAGAGCAGACGAGATGAAACGTGGTCTAATCAGCAGCGACTCCCGACGCTTTTCAGCCGCTCTCATCAGAGGTCTCGCCATCAAATTAAATTTGTAGCCTGATTGTTTGCACGTCTCATCACGAATGCTTAAAGCAGCTTGGAAATGTGGCTCATGTTAAACAGAAAGTATAAAAAATGTGACGGATAGCGACTAACATGGTCTCGATGTCAGCTGCGGTGTGAGAGATGATGCATCGGGTCAGGATGACAACATGTACACGTCGGTAAAAGATGTCCCAATGACCTTTACCGTCCTTTCCTCATCCTCCTAGTTCTGGAAAATTCTCCTACCTTACTTCCGTTATGCTAAAACCTTTACGTCAACGTGAAAAAATGAATTCCTGGACCATAAATCCCTCCTTTATGGAGCTTAAATGCTTCCAGACCCAACTATGATGACTCAGCATCCCTTATTTACACATGGGATGTTTTCATAGTCACAGCATAGAAACCCTGCTTACCACCTTCTAAATGCACATAACATAACATTGTAGAGTCCTCTAAACATGAAATAACACCCCTATAGTCAACTTTACACTCCCATTACCCAATACAGTAGTGACAATAACAGAAAATAAGACCATGCATGGCAAACCTACAGCATATACAACCTCTTAAGTATGTTTTTAGATCAATAAAGATATGTTTATTATATATTTGACATATATTATTCCTTCTAGATTGGAATAACATGCATCCCATTATGTGCCATGTGCGTGTCTGGCATTGCTTTCGGCACCTTGGCACGTTTGTTCCACAGAACAACGGCATGAAGGGTGTGAGACCTCTTGTCAGTTATACTGTCTTTGTTTTGGTGGCTGCTGCCATACAGTGTAACATAGTAGAAATATTTTTAATAGTCCTTTTCTTCCAAGTAAGGTTAAAATGCCATCTTGTGAGTGCCATGTGACAGCCCTATGAAGTACATGAAGGGTGCATCTATGCTACGTCACGTAGAAGCCACCAATATGCTCTGTTTGGTCAAGGAGATGCCTTTCCACTTTCTCATGCATTCCAAATCATTATTGAAGTGGAAAAAAAATGTAGATTGAGGAAGCAATGAAGATCTGTTTCCAACAGCAGCGGCTAAATAAAGAGCCAGGCTGAGATTCGAGTGTAGACGGTGGTTAAAGGTGAGAAGTGATGTCCTGCTACGTTGTTTAGCGGCAGGCTATGGCTTTTAGGCCCATTGCCGCCGGCATGCCTCGCGCCTAATTGGAGCAGTCAAAGCTTGGGAGACTTGCTCAGCTTGTCTCGTTTCGCCGCTGCGGTCCAGCAGGCGTCCATCAGCCGCCCGCCATTAGCTCTGTTAACAGCCCACCCCTCAGGGAGCAACCACCTGGCACCCCACTTTTTCTTCACTTTTTACCCCTCACTGCACTCCTTCTCTGTGTTTCCTAGGCAACCACACGCCACCGTCAGAAGGGGACAAGCGAGAGGCGCAGCCGGCGCCGCCTCCGCCGCCTCGGACCGGGCGTCCCCTCGCCAGGCAGGTGCTCCGCTGCTCGTTTGAAGGCTGCTGTCGAACCTTCACCTGGCCCGCCCACCTCAAGTACCACCTGAAAACACACAGGTGAACATCAAATGGTAGTTTTACTCGTGTAGAACTACAGGTGGCCATCTTTTGTGGTGCAGCATTGTTGATACACGTTTGAACAACACTTACATTCTAAAATAATGAAGCCACTTGTATAAAAGTGTCACGCTTAAGGTATTTGTAAAAGATCACATCATATCCCTGATCATGATGGAAGGCCGGACCCCCAACTTCCAGGCAAAACATGATTTAAAAAAAAAAATGGAATTATTTGTCAATAACTACAACACATCTATTAAGATAATATACATTTTGGAAATAACGGCCATTATTCCAAAAATAATTTACAGTTAGAAGTATAATGTACAGTTTTTGCATGTTTGACGCTTAAGGCGACTTGTCCCAGTGTCGACGGTCCGTGAACGCAGCATCTAATTATCTCCCACCTGTACTGGTGGACTGCTATACCGCGTTTTTAGCCTTTTTCTTTCACGTCTTATTTGCTCCCAAATGCGGACACTATGAATGAAAGCATAAAGGTAAGCTTTTAAGAGTGCTAATGTGCTAATGTTCTTCTCTGAAGGAGTCCAGGCTCGTAGTCGTACTGGTGGATGGTGGCTCTGTATTCATTCATTCATTTATTCATCAAGTGCTTTTCGTTTTATGTTCTTCCTGTCTTAGCTGTACACAATATATCAAAAATAAAATCAATTAGATGACTTTAATGTACGCATGTTTTGCTGAGGTGATGAAAATCTTTTCAAGTGACGCGATGCTAATGCTAGCGATGCTAATGCTAGTTAGCGCTAGTCTGGTTTCAGTTACGCTACGGAGTCAACTGAGCATGCGCGACAGGCCTTTCGGCGGCAGCCCAGGCTCTCGCGTTGTTATAGAGGCAGACTGTCAAGTGGTTGCTACGATCTTTTAGCTATGTGTAGATCGATAGTCAAATGTCGATACTTCCGATACCAGCTCTTCGATTCTCCAATCAAACTATGGATACTTTGGCTGTTGGAACATTGAAGTGTGAATTATCAATATAGTAGTTATTAATGAATCGTTTATATAAATCTTTTATTATTGTACCAATTTTCCTTATTATTTAACATACAATATTTACATATCTAAGAACGTTGTCCTGTTTTTCTCTTGTTGAGATCGCAGTCCTACATCAGTATCATTCTTAATTATAAATATAATTAACTTATTTTAAAATTGATTTATTTAGGGGAATTTTTGTTTGTTTCTTTTGGCTTTTTCCTGATTACAGATCTCAGGTTTAGCAGCCATATTAGGTCAGTGGGAGGGGGAAAGATTGCCATCCATCGTGCAGCCTGTCAAAGCATCATGGTGGATTTAACCATGGTAACCAAGCTATCTTAAAGTGTGTGGCCATCTTGGATAAAAGGCCAAAAAAAGCAAAGGCACATCCTTGGGTGTAAACTGATTCTCCTGTGATGTCTTTCTCCCAAATGATGGAAGTACCGTACCTCTCGTATCCGTCTTATCAAAGTCATAACATCCACCACGTCTTCTGCTTTGCCCCTAGGAACGACCGCATGTTCCGCTGCGGCGCGGAAGGCTGCGGTAAGAGCTTCTACGTGTTGCAGCGTCTGCAAGTCCACATGAGGACCCACAACGGCGAGAAGCCCTTCATCTGCAAGGAGAAGAACTGCGGCAAGAAGTTCACCACCGCAGGGAACCTGAAGAACCACCGACGCGTCCACACCGGTGAGAGGAGTCCTGTTTCATTCAGGGATTTTAATGGCCGCTTATGACCGCCGGTTGCCGCTAACTGGCTATAGCGACACCGTCATGTGATGGCGTCTTCTCCTGCAGGAGAGAAGCCTTTCCTGTGTGAGGCGGATGGTTGCGGACGATCCTTTGCCGAATACTCCAGTCTCAGAAAACACATGCTGGTACATTCTGGTGAGTGGCGCCCACGCTCTTCTACGCTCTATGTTAGCTTGACACATCCTGTGTGATAACGCCGTCGTGTGTGTGTGTGTGTTGCAGGCGAGAAGCCCCATCACTGTGGGATCTGTGGCAAGACCTTCTCCCAATCGGGCAGCAGGAACGTGCACATCAGGAGGCGCCACGGCGAGGAGGGACTCGCCGCCGAGAGCAGGGAAGCAGGTACGTCTTCTTACGCCGTATGCTAGTCCCTCAGATTATGGCGCTCCACCGCGGCACGTGGACTTTAAAGTGTCAGGGAAGAATATTTAGCTTGACAGCTGGAGGAGGTCCGAGTCGTAGTTGACCTTGGTGCTGGGTGTACCCAGCGAGGTCCGCATGGAGAACAATGACAGCAACACGAGTATAACAACCTTTTTTAGTTGTACTTTTTCATCTTATATTTAAGTTAATTTGCACAGAATTTCAACAATTTTGTCATCTATCTTTATTGGAATAATTAGAATAATTTCTGCTGTTTTGTTTCATTTTCCAACTTTATGCTAAGGAAATGAGATTTTATTCTCATAAAATGTTGCTATTTTTGGACTTGGTGCACACGAATGGCCCCCGGGCCGCAGTTTTTAGCCTCAGCATGGAGAACAATGACAGCAACACGAGTAGAACAACCTTTTTTAGTTGTACTTTTTCCATCTTATATTTAAGTTAATTTGCACAGAATTTCAACTTTTTTGTCGTCTGTCTTTATTAGAATAATTTCTGCTGTTTTGTTTCATTTTCCAACTTTATGCTAAGGAAATGACATTTTATTCTCATAAAATGTTGCTATTTTTGGACTTAATGCACACGAATGGCCCCCGGGCCGCAGTTTTTAGCCTCAGCGTCTTGATATCAAGTTTTTTGTGACAGGAGAGGCGCTGACACACAGCAGCCTGCTGGAGGCAGACGACGACGACAACAACGGGGACGGGATGGTCGCCATGACGACGGGCATGCAACCCGTCAGTCTCCATCACGCCATGCTGAGATCACCAGGTAGGTGTTTACACGCGTGGCTCTGACTCACAGACCACATTGTCTGTTTAACAATGCAATTCATATCATCATCGCAAACTTTTCACTCTCAGGCGTCACGGCCTTCTGCCACTCGGCAAACTGCTGAGTCACTTTTTTTTTTATTTATCACTCGTCTCGCTAAAATGACTTTTTCCTTCTCCTTACGAGTAGGCATGACATTTCTAGAAAGCGTTATGGATGATCATGAGTGGATTCATTTTTACACAAAATACAATCATCGTTTTTTTAAGTACTTTCACAGGGTGTCCCTGATTTCTCAACACGAAAACTGCAGATACAAAACATTTCATTTAATGTTAAAT
This sequence comes from Doryrhamphus excisus, assembly GCF_030265055.1. Classification (NCBI taxonomy): domain Eukaryota; kingdom Metazoa; phylum Chordata; class Actinopteri; order Syngnathiformes; family Syngnathidae; genus Doryrhamphus; species Doryrhamphus excisus. Next base: position 13,943,597 of record NC_080484.1, read on the forward strand.
ATGTAATATGTAATATAATAGTTCATGAAATAAACGTTTGTACAGTGGCTGTTAGTGTTGGGCGATATGGACCTTAAAAATAAGGATATTTTAGTATGTATCACGCTGTGGCCATATAAAAGGATATCAAATTTTGATTTTTCGTATAGAAAGCTACAGTCATGAAGTGATATGAAATACACATGCCGCAAATAGTTAAAGTACATGTATTTATTGGTAAAGTGTCAAAGTGCTACTAAAGCTTCACCCAAATGTAATGGCTGTGCTTGCGATGAAGGAAGATGTAGTCACCCATGCCATGCCACCTGTATATGGAAGAATTTGTTTATGCAGACACAGGGAAACCGGCGCTCTTATCCAAGTATGGTCACAGAAGTGTGTTCCATGTGTTTATGTCGTCCAATACACGGTCTTACATAAGGCACACCCCGCATGACTGTATTTTACAAGTCATACACACAATGATACACCCTGCTGAGTCCTTCACCAGGGACGTGTTGACATGACCGCTGTGGTTCTTTCAGGCCCTGCAGACTCGGTGGTGGTCCTCTCTCCGCCACATGAACTGGTCACCATGACGACGGAGGGCGCCACCTACGGGGACGTGGTGACGCTCCTGTAGCGTGTCAGACGGCAGAGTGTAAATAGCTTCTTCGTGAGTGACTTTTGGAAATACATATTAGCCACCAGGAGCTGCCAGCCATGCTTCTAGCTGTAACAGCTGTGGAATTCAATCAAAAAGAAAACACTCCCAAAGAAGTTCCAAGACGGGTTTAAAAAAAAAAAAAAAAAAGTCTATGAAAGAAATGAGCATTTGTTAGAGCCATGACCTCAACACAGCATCCACTACAGTCTATGGAGTTATGGATCATGTATAAAAACCGGGAAAAGAAAAAGTCATGAATGGGAACAAAAGCCACACTCACCGCCTCCCTGCTGCTCAGCGTATGTTCAGGTGGTCCAACATGGCGCCCAGGGCCCAACTTGCCTCCACGTTGTTGACTTTCTTGGCCAACTGCAACGTGTAACAACCAAATAAGTCCAAATGCCTTTTTGTATTTATTGAAATTAAATGAGAAGAAACAATGCTTGGTTTGTCTGAGAGTGTGGAAAGTGCTTAGATATTCCGATGTAAGACATAAGTCGTCTCAAAAGTGACCGAATTCCTAACAGGTTGTTAGGAAGCATGCATCATTTTGTGGTGGCTTACCTGCAGTCGCGTGTTCTCCTTGAAGCCAAAGCCGTCTTTAAGCAAAGAGGAGATGTAGGTCAAATCCAGACAGAGAAAAGGTCTGATGCCGGCCTCCCTGCTGCTCTTCTTGCACACTGAGCATGCAGGAGGAAGAAGTAGTCATGTCATGTGACTGCATGACGCAGCCGTGTCATGTGAATTGGTTTGTGCATCTCACCCTCCTGGGCTCTCCTCGTGAAGTCTCTGACCTCCAGCGTTCCCCCCTGGACTTCATCTGCAAAGCAAGAAGGATGCTTGATTGCTGCGTTTCCTACACGGACCCGTATGATGGTAATAACAGAGCTGGTGGCCTTTCTGCCTGGGCCGGCCCAAAATAGCAACGTCTCTAATCAGCACGCACCCCTCGCTCCTCAAAACCCCCCTGAGACAGGTACAGATGACTCACGCTGCCTGCGTCTTGCACGGGAATGGCTAATCACATCCTGCTGGCTCCGTATCGCTATGGAAAAAGCGTGCGTGAACCTACCGACGAGGCCGGCATCCACGGCTCGGTCAAAGTAGTACGAGAAGGCGTAGAAAGGATGGGCGGGGTCTCTCGGTTGCTGCGGTTGTTGAATAATCCCCTTGACCGTCTTCAAGACATCCTGGCGGCACGCCTCGTATCCTGATGCACCTGCACGCAGCACACGGGCGGATCATTACCATCCACCCAAGGGTACAGCCCCCACCCCATCTGTTCCAATCCTTAACTATAAAAAGATCTACTTTTAAGAATACAACAATAAATAGCATAAGTTAGTAGCATAAAGTACATTTATATGTATAACAAAATATATTTGAAACATCAATGAAATCTATTATAAAAATAAAAGTCATAATTACAGAACAGAAATAAAAACACAGCTGTAAATTTCCTGGAATAAAATCGAAATATTAGAGAAAATTGTAATCGCAATTTTAAGCAAATAATTAATATCAGGAAAAGTAATGTTATTTTAGTTGCACATAGTTGATATATTACCAAGAACAGCTCCCTTAAAAAAAATTGTCATAAACAAAATAATGTTGTAATTTGGGGAAAATTAGCTTTCGGAAAAAGTTATGTGAAAACATTACAGAAATAAAGGCATAATTTTGAGAGGAACATTTCTCCAAAAAGTTGAAATAGTTGGACAGAAACGGGTAAAACAACAGCTGATGAGAAGTACAAATATTAAGAAAAATAATTTCTAACATATGATTAAAAAAAGGATATTAGCAGCAGATTAGAGTTGAAATATAATTTTGACAAAATCAGAATATGATGACAAACAAAGCATAAAGTTGGTGTTTTGTAAAGTTATACAATGCGAATGAAGTTCTTAGCGTATGACAAGGATAGCAAGATGGGAAGGTTTACGCCGTCTGGCATTTGTCCCATGAGCGTGCGCTACCAGGCTGTGAGCAGCACAGATGACGCTAACATGAAAGCTCTGGCAGCCATGTTGCGTGTTTATGACAGACAATATGTGAAATGTGAACGTTTGTATTGGACGCACCATCTGGGTCTCCGCTCACTTGGTAGGTCTCCCCTCCAAAGCTCCACCGGTCCTGGAACTCTCGAGGCAGGCATGGACTCTTATAAACTCTCTGCGGCGGCCCTGCTGGAGCGAAGGGATGGAGGCGGAGACAGACGCAGACAGACGCACGGGATGAGTTCCATTGTGTTGCATGTCAGCATGACTCCCGTGTTGTTGGACGCTAAGGAGCAACAACACAAAACGCTACCTCGGGCGCCCGGCGCTCCCAGCGTGGAAAGCCGCGCTGCCATCAGGCCGTTGCCAAGGTAACTGCAGGACAAGAAGGGATTGTTAGGCGAGCGGCGGTGACACAAAGGAAGCTTATTATTCACATCTCCATGACTCATTTGATCAACAACTCATTCCACTGACATTTCCAACTTCCTCCTCTACACAACTTTGCAGTCCGTGACATTTGGAACTGTCAATACAAACACCTTCTACTATATACGCCACATACTACCCACCCCCCTTTTCATACGCTCGTTCATACTTACATACATATACGCATTTTTTATTCATACATACATACACACATGCCTTTTCTCATTCATTCTTACATACACACGCCTTTTTTCATACATTCGTACATATATACACACATTTTTCATGCATACACACACACACCTTTTTATACATACATACATGCCTTTTTTCATACATTCATACACATGACTTTTTCACACATACGGCTTTTTTCATACATTCGTACATACATACACACATTTTTCATACATACACACATACATACTTAAATACACACATGCCTTTTTTCATACATTAATACATACATATACACGTGCCTTTTTCATATATATATACACATATACATATCTATATATGAATATAAAAATACACACACATATATATATACACACACACATATATATATACACCCACATACATATATATATATATATATATACTATATATATATGCCTTTTTCATACAGTCATTCATTCATACATACATGCCTTTTTCATACATACATTCATTCATTCATTTATACATTCCTTATTTCTTACATTAATTTATATACACGCTTTTTTCATACATACATTCATTCATTCATTTATACATACATACAAATACACCTTTTTTCATACATACATTCATTTATTCATGCTTTTTTCACACAAATTCATTCATTTATACATATATACATTCCTTTTTCATACCTACATACATTCATATATATACACACACACACAATCCTTTTTTCATAGTCATTCATATACATGGCTTTTTTTCATACACACATTCATACTTGCATGCCTTTTTTCAATTCATTTATACATACATTAATTCATTCATACATACATAGCTGCCTTGTTTATACATACATACCTATTTTCATACATTCATGTAGTGTTTCATGCATAATTCATTCATTCATACACATGTACATTTTCATGCATACATTCATTCATTCATACATACATGCTCTTTTTCATACATTCATTAATTCACACAAGCTTTTTTCATACACAGATGCCCTTTTTCACACATTCATTCATACACGCATTTGTTCATACATACATTCATATACGTATACACACATTTAGTGATACTTACATACATACACACACACCTTTTTCATACATTCATTCATACATACAGGCCTTTTTTTATACATATTCATTCATACAGACATACATGCCAGTTTTCATAAATACATTCATACACGTTTTTTCTCATACATATTCATTCATACACACACAAACAACTTTTTCATACATTAATTCATTCATATATACATTGCCTTTTCATACATATATTCATTCATACATACACACCTTTTTTCATACATACATCCATTCATATATCATTCCTTTTTTCATACATACATCCATTCATACACACACACACACATTTTTTCATAGTCATTCGAACATACATGCCTTTTTCATACACACTCATTCATTTATACATGCATGCATTCATACATACATATCTGCCTTTTTTCAGACATACAATCATCCATTCATACAGACAGTCTTTTTCATACATTCAGTCATACAAGCCTTTTTTCATACATACATTCATTCATACATACAAACACACAGGCCTCATACAAGCCTGATACATACATTCATTCGTACATACACAACTTTTTTCATACATATGTAAATGCTTTTTTTCATACATGCATCCATTCATACTTACATACATGCCTTATTTCATACATACATACATTCATTCATAAATACACACCTTTTTTCATACATACATTCTTTCATTCATTCAGCCATCCATACAAGCCTTCTTCACACTTTCATTCATACATACGTACATACATTTGTAAGTATGTACAGTATGTATGAAAGACATTTGTCTGTATGAAAATATGAATTTTGTATGTATCTATATATGAAAGACATTTGTAAGTATGTTCAGTATGTATGAAAAAAGGCCTATTTGGATATATGTATGATAAAGGCTTGTTTGTGTATATGTATGTGTATATAAAATGACTTATTTGTATGTATGTATGTATGTATGTGGCTATTTGTATGTACAGTATGTATTGTGTTTGATGTATGGGCTATGAAGTAGTTGGATGTCGGGGGTGTAAGGGAGGTTTTTAGGTATACAGTACGTGTTTCAGAGATGAAAAGAAAAGGAGGCTTTGCTAACCTGCGAGTGTACAATCCAAAGGAGGCGTTGAAGATGTGTAGTCTCACAACCTCGTCTGCTTTTTCAACGTCTGCCTGCACCGGAGCACAAACTTGACATTTACACTGCATTTGTGCTGAATGTGTGCCACCATGTATTCACTACACCTAGTGGTCTCACCTGGACGTGCGGCAGGAAGGTAATCTGCGTGGATGCTCCTCCCAAATCCAGGATTCCCACAGTCTGCGTGGTCTGAGCATGAAGGTGGCCTGGAAAACATTTGCACCTGCGTTGCTTTCCTTGTCTTCAAATAAAGCTAAAACTACCAACCCCCTTAAAGAGACCACTCACCTGACAGGAAGTTGAGCGATATCCAGGCCAGGATTCCTACATGAAAACACACGTGGACGTCAAAGGTGGGAGCTACTGAGATGTCTTTTCTAGACCATCGTCAAGCTATGCTAGGTTGAAGTGAACCCATTACCTTCACTGGTGCCGTTCATGATGCTCACGCTGTTGGCAGGGACCAAAAAAGGAGACTCATCAAACACACGTTGGACCTTCAGCAGGAGGAAGAAGTGAGAAAATGGCCTTAAATGTTTCATGGCAGCTACTCCGCTTGAAGGGATTGAGGAGGATTAATAAAGTATGCTTTATCTGGCATGGCTACGTATTTGTCACTCCTCTTGGCTTCTTCACCCTTTTAGGGGTGACTCTTTATGGCATGGCAACACAACACCACACCTGCACTAAAAAGCTCAATACAACATTTGAGAATCAACACCTGAGTCACCATGGTGACTTTTGGAGGCTCATAATTCCCTAAACTAAGCTTATTAGCTTAGTTAGCTTAGCCAAAACATCAACATCGAACAACATGGGCAGCACTTTCTCAGCAGTGGAAGACAGACAGTACTTTTCTTTCTCACGTACTTGGAAGTTCCACCAAGCTCACATCCAAACCCTCCTTAAAGAAGGCCTGGCATCTTCTAGAAGTTTCACCATGCACTGAAAGCCAAATATACATACACACACACACAATAATTGTCTTGATTATTTTTGATTATTTTATTATTATATGATAATTGTCTCTAAAAGTCTTGCTTTTTTTTTAAAAACAAATATTTATACTTTACATCTTTTTTTCTGGTTATTTATATTTGTTATTCTCATATTTTGACTTTATGATTGCAATCTTATAACGTTTACCCTGCCTCATTCATTCATTCATTCATTTTCTACCGCTTTTTCCTCACTACGGTCATTTTCCTAAAATTGCAATGTTTTTCTTTGCTTCCCATGATACAACTGTCTTTGATATTACGACATTACTGTTATTTCTAGCCATCTTTTTGTGTCGACTCTCATCAAACTACTGCTGTTTGTTGGTTGTTTGAATGCGCCTAGGGTGTAAAATGCCTTCCAAAAGCTGCTGATTTGCCAATATGGATGGATATAGTGGATTAGCTGTAAACTCATAACCAACTTGCTAAGAGATGAAGAAAGATTTCACTCCTATAGAATAGATAAAGGACATTGGGGTGCAGGTGTGCTGGTGTGGGGTCACCTGGTCCAGCAGAGTCTGGGCTTTGCGTGCAGGCAGCAGTCTAAGTCCAGCTGTGGCTCTTAGCACCACCGGAGTCCTTTCCCATTCCGGACGAGGCACCGTGTTCTTGGCCACCTTCAACAACTCCTTTAGCGAATGTGCAGCCTACACAACACACACACACACTTTTGTGACAGTTGCTGTGTTTCAGAGGGGAGTGTTATTGCAGCCACAGCTCATGAACAATTATTTTATTGCAAATGTTGATCAGAAATCAAAGAAGGCGGCATTCAAGGAGGTGGGATGTCAATCACCACCTTAATGGTCCGCGTCGCAGCAGTTTGAGGATTTTTTTTAAAGGTGCACATACAAAAAAAAAAACGTTGTATCCCTCCAAGTGGTGTGTAAAAAAAATACGTCCATGTTGGCAGGTCTGCTGATGTCTTGCTGTCACTTCCTGTTTGCTGCTTTCATGACCACACTACTGGCCGCCCTCCCAGAGCGCGCACACACACGCACACACACACACACAGAGAGAGGCGCCCAACCTTCTCCCGCCTGTCGATACCATCGACCCAACAGCACAATGAACTCACCGTCACGGGAGAGTTGGCATGCGCTGACAAACCGGGCTTCACCCAGTGGAACATCTCATTGTCCAACACAGGCAGCCCCTCTGCAAGACATGAGCGGAGGGGGGGGTTATACAGAATTTGTTGGCGTTACTTTTTTGGACCTTTGTTCTTACGCTCTCAGTGAATAAAGCATGAATGTTGAATGAAAGAACTGGGCAGACTACAATCAGCCTTGGTGGAGGTCATGTTGGTAAGATTGTACTTCAGGTTGCTAAATATGGAAAACTGTGTTCCAGGAAATGTGTAGGAAACACAATGACTCCAATATAGTGCTTCAACTTTACCCGGTCTCTGGCAGTCAGGGCCAGCAAAGCCTCCCCTGCTGGCCTAAACACAATATCAGAAGCACTGACCTACTTTTACAACTTCCATGCCAGCATTTACTCCGTGAAATTGTGTTCATTTAATTCCCAACAGTCTATTATCTTGTCATGTCAATCTAATACACTCAGGGCCTTCAGAATTGGTAGTGCTGGCCCACGTCACAACAGCATTAGCAACGGGGGCTGTTTCTTTAACCAATCAGATTTCAGATTCACCTCACAGGTCCAGCTATGAGGCGTACAGTCATGTTAGCATTTTCCCGTCCCCTGATTGGTTAGTGTCTGAAAGTATACTTAAATAGTTACTCAGTGCGCTTCCATGATGATGCAATAGCAATGACGTCACCTTTAAACCTAAAGCTAGGTGCTGCAAGATCACCTGAGTCCTTGTGCATGAATTTGTAGATGTGAATTCTGGTCCCCGTGCTCCCGGCGTCAAACATTACGGCGTAGAAGATGCGGCTGTGGTTGGCCGGGCGGTTCACGTTGCGAAAGACGCCGTCGAAGCCAGCGGCGCCACAGGTGGCGACCTGATCCTCGTCGGACGCCGCAACAGCGAGTGTCAGCATAACGAGTGTCAGCAGCAGCAGCACGGTGAGCGCCATCTTCACGCTGAGGGATGAGGAGGTGGACATCTTGTTAGAAGATGAATGGGCTCGGCTAAAGCTCGACGACTCGTGCTGGGGGATAGCAACATGACACGCTACCGTGATGTTTTAGCAGGACGTTCTTAAGCAACAGAAAATCACTTGCTGAGTCATGGCAGGAACATGAAGCCCTTGATCATTTGCTTCAAATCACTGCAGTGTCTTCCTGTGTAGACGTTCACTTGTTTTTTTTAATGTTGGTGACAGTTTGGGTACAGTCACACTTAATAAAACCATGAATGCTAAATTATTAACAACTACCATAAGAATACTGACAATTCACACAAGAGCCCATTTCAACAGACAAACATATCTGTTGAAATATTCAGTCAATGAAAGTATCGATAATTTGATTTGAGAATCGATTTTAAAGTGTTGGTTTCGAGTCTATTGTAGTTACTGTCAATCCGAAAAAGCATGATATATGTATAAATATGTAGCTGTGAAAAGAAACATTACAATACCTTTTTATTGCATTAGCTATGCTATGTGTTGTCCAAAACTAGCTCAATAAATAACGTATCGATATGATAATGCTATAGGCAGCTAGCTGAAATTTAGCTGAAATTTAGCTGAAATTTAGTTAATGCTAAATAGCCAGCTGTGCTTTTTGGCTCAGGAGTCAACCATGTCGTTAAATGTTTATTATAAACTATAAATTGTACAAATATACGTCCGGCGTCACGAACAAAAAAGCACAACTTGTCCCATTCTTCACCACTCATTTCACCAAGTTCCCTCGCTTCATTTTTACCAACTTTATCTAGCTAGCTTGTTAGCTAGCTAGCAGGCTGGCTAACCTGGCGAAAGTGGACAACACAAGCAAGCAAGAGATACCGGACATTTTAATACCCACCCCACCCGGATACGAACTCTGCCGAATTATCACCACGGCACACATTGAAGCGTGACAATAAAAAGAAAGTATTTAAAAGTAACAATGAGACACGCCGTGAAGGCTCACCATGATGTTGCGTGAAGGTTTACGTGGCTGTGACGTCACTGCCGCGCAACACCTGTTTTAAAATACAAATAAAGTTACAAACCCTGATTTAGCAGATAAAACTACAATTTTAAATAAAGTTACAAACCCTGATTTAGCAGATAAAACTACAATTTTATATTGCCAAGTATTAAAAGTACTGTTACAAAGTGATTTCTTTTCGGACTCCAAAGACCTTTATGTGCATTTTTACTTGATAAAACGCATTTGTATCTTCCGTGGGGCTTCTTCATCCCGTTCGATGAACTTTAACAAGGGTTCAACATTTATTAACTGGGAAAAACACTTTCAAGGCTCAGTGATCCAACAGCGTGCAACATCTACTGGAGTGTTGCCTTCACTTGCTCTGACTCTTTGTACCGACAAGTACAAAGAGCCAGTGTGAGCTGTTCTGAGCTTGGCTCCAAATTATCAATTCCCAATTCCAAACAGAAAAACAAGTTAGACAAGCGAACAAGTAAACCACTGCAGTTTATTGCTTTTTACAATCTTAACCATCACACAAAATACTGTATAAAGAGCTCATCTGCCTTACAGGGTGAATAAAGCACAACAGAGGAGTGCATAGATTCGCTTCTGGTGTTCCCTTCCCTGCATGTTGCATGTCAACCTCAAACAGTGGCGGAAGACGTCCTTTTTAAAAAAAAAAAAAATCTTTTGTTTGCTCCCTGCAGGCTCAGGGGAACATGATTGTGTCAAGGATTAAACTGCTCTCTTCCAGGACACGACGGGAATAAAACAAAATATCCATGATGGCCGACAACAGTGGGTCAATTTTCTCCATAGGAGGAGGAGACTAACAATCACAAACTAATACAAAAACCTTTCTGCATCCCTCTTAAATGTTTTAAGGCATGTTAAAAGTCACTGATTGTACAGTTTGGGGCTTAGCGTCCCATGGTTGGCATGGTGACGGCAGGGCTCGTCACGGTGGCGTCCTCAGCCTTCCACTGTGACGTCACGGTCTTGATCTGGGTGTAGAACTGGATGCCCTACACGGAAAGACCACACCAATCAATGTCAGCTAGCCTGTCTGAAACTACACTCCCTTCTTTATCATGGTTCATTGGTTCCAGACAAACCGCGATAAGTGAATTCAGTCGGCCCAAGTAGGAGTCAATATTAATAAACAAATTAATAAACATTAATACTTTTGTAGTTAGAGCGCGGAAAACTTTTTATGACGTTCTAAATAGGACTTAACATTATTAGAGCCCTGTAGACATGAAATAATACAAAGTCTTTTTTCATTCTTTGGTCACATCACACTGCACAGGCTATGGCGTCACTGCTGGGACAAAAGGCAACCACTGCTAGCATGGCAAGCTAGCAAACTAACCAGTTGGCCTCTCCAATTAATTTATTCTGAACTTCAAGTGTTTAAAACGGACTGGGAAAGAAAGCCAACTTAACCACTTCCACACATAATGAGAGAACCCACTAACACTTCCACAATAGAACTTTCAATATTATATAAGAGCCGGCACGGTGGTCTAGTGGTTAGCGCGCAGACCTCACAGCTAGGAGACGAGGGTTCAATTCCACCCTCGGCCATCTCTGTGTGGAGTTTGCATGTTCTCCCCGTGCATGCGTGGGTTTTCTCCGGGTACTCCGGTTTTCTCACACATTCCAAAAACATGCTAGGTTAATTGGCCACTCCAAATTGTCCATAGGTATGAATGTGAGTGTGAATGGTTGTTTGTCTATATGTGCCCTGTGATTGGCTGGCCACCAGTCCAGGGTGTACCCCGCTTCTTTCAATATTTTTTGACAAATAAAAAGCCATAGTCAAGCACCAAACAGCCATTCCAACCATAATATAGCGAGTGATAACTGTATACAGTAAACTTTTCAGTTTTTCCTTTATTATTATTATTAGAAAAGCTTTCTGACCTGCTTGCCGTAGAAGTTTGTGTCTCCTCTGAAGGAACCTCGGGAGCCCGTGAAGGAAAACATGGGCAAGGGCACAGGAATGGGGACGTTCACACCAATCTGCACGAGCACATAGGCAGGTCCAACTTTATCATTGTAGACACAACAAAATGCGTTGCCGCAGTCTCACCTGACCCACGTCCACCTCGTGCGTGTATCGGCGCGCTGTGGCGCCGTTGGAGGTGAAGATGGCGGTGCCGTTGCCATAAGGGTTGCTGTTGATCAGCGCGACGGCCTCATCGAGGCTGTCGGCCTCCAGGACCACCAGCACCGGACCGAAGATCTCCTCTTTGTAGCAAGTCATGTTTGTCTGGAGGATGAGAGGGAGATGGCATGGTGGAAAAAGCCCTCAATGAAATCATCTGGTACGGTGCAGGGACCAGGTGTCATACGGCAACACAAATGGACCCAAAAAGCAGTCGGCTGTGTACGTCGACAGCGACTGAACAAGCGGCCATGTTACCGTCACACCACCCAAGATGGTGGGTCCCACAAAGTTGCCGTTTTCGTATCCTTTCACATTGACGTTCCTCCCGTCCAGCAGCAGCTTGGCCCCCTCGTTCACGCCGCTCTGGATCAGAGACTCCACCCGCTTCTTGGCCTCAGGAGAGATCAGGGGTCCCACGTCGGCGCCGGGTTGATCGCCTTCGCGGAAAGACACACGCTTTGGCTGAGCTGAAGGCAGACTTCCTGACTGTCGGCCAGTGTTTGATGGCAATCACCTGCGTTGACGCGCAACGATTTGGAGCGCTCCACCAGCTCGGGCAGCCACTCGCGAGACTCGCCCACAAAGATGGCGGTGGACAGCGCCATGCAGCGCTGGCCGGCCGCTCCAAAAGCGGCGCCCACCAGCTGGTTGATGGTGTTCTCTTTGTTGGCGTCCGGCATCACCACGCCGTGGTTCTTGGCGCCCTGCAAAACGCAGAATAGAGTCTTCATGCGACATTGCCAGGCTGGTAAAAAGCAGACCTCCGCCAAGGCTTCTGAAACATTTGATGTTTGAATGAGATGTTTGCCATTTCTCATACCGTTTCCACCATCAAGCCTATGAAAATAAAACCACAAAAGGCCTGGAACCATTTCAGTGTATTATAGATGAAATATATACTGTATAATTCATGCAAACATAAATCATTGTGTATACATGAATATTATTCAAATGTTTTTTATACTTATTATGACATGATGTACAGCAAAGCTGTCAGCCCACAGCTGTTTTTTTATTGGCCCGTATCGTTCAGCAAGGGAAACGTTTTTTTTTTAATCTGCAGAAATCAAACTACTAAGAGAAAATCTAACAACAAAGAGTTGTAATCTATGAGAACAAATAACGTCATTTTAAATGAAATATTAAATAATACATTTAAAATTTGGGGAAAATAAGGTTCTAATGTTACAAGAATAAAGTTAAAATATGGAAATAAAGTCAAAATTTACAAGGTGAACGTTGTGGAAGTAGCTGGAGAAAAAAAAGTCACAATTTGATGAGAATAAACTCATAATAAAAGAAGGAAAAATGTCATTTTACTAGTGTAGAATTCATTCATTCATTCATTTTCTACTGCTTTTTCCTCACGAGGGTGCTGGAGCCTATCCCAGCTGTCTTCGGGCGAGAGGCGGGGTACACCCTGGACTGGTGGCCAGCCAATCACAGGGCACATATAGACAAACAACCATTCACACTCACATTCATACCTATGGACAATTTGAAGTCGCCAATTAGCCTAGCATGTTTTTGGAATGAGGGAGGAAACCGGAGTACCCGGAGAAAACCCACGCATGCACGGGGAGAACATGCAAACTCCACACAGAGATGGCCGAGGGTGGAGTGTAGAATTCATAAAAATAAAATGTTTTTTTTTTTTTTAAAGTTACGATGAGAAACAAAAAATGACACATTTTGCTAAATTAGGTTGAAGAAAGTCATGGTGCGGGTAGAGCGGTATTATTATGGGAATAATATGACTGATAATAAGAAACGGAGCTGATGGAGAGCCACTGTGGAGAACATTACCATGTTGGACTGCACCCTCTTGCCGTTCTTGGAGCCTCTCTCGTAGATGTACTCTCCTGCCTGGTTGGAGCCCACAAAGCTGATGGCTTTGATGGCAGGATGGTCGCAGATGAAGTTGACCGCTGTGGAAAGGTCAAGATACATTTAAAAAAAACAATCGAAAGTCACGGATGCAGAAGATGGCCGACTTGCCGGCGTGCTGGCCGTGGATGATGTTGAGCGTGCCGTCGGGCGCCCCGGCGTCCTGCAGCATCTTGGCCAGCAGCATGGTGCATCCGGGCACGCGCTCCGAGGGCTTCATCAGGTAGGTGTTGCCGCACACCATGCCGATGGGGAACATCCACAGCGGGATCATGGCCGGGAAGTTGAAGGGGGCGATGCCGGCGCACACGCCGATGGGCAGCCGGTAGGTGTACGTGTCCATGTCCTTGGTGATGGACGGCAGCGTCTCGCCCAGCATCAGCGACGTGATGCTGCAGGCGTGCTCCACCACCTCTGTGGGGCGGGGGTGGGGGGACACAGAAAATGAAGACATAAAAAAAAAAATGAAATTTTACTCTATTAAATACACACATTTCCTGCTTTATGAGCATGTTGGATGAAACTATATGATCAGTAACTTATATGTATGATACACACTGTGTATGAAAGACATTTCCACAACAAAGCGGGCTCTCCATTCCCTTTCAGCGACTTGGGAAAAGTTAACGGCGGTGGCGTGCCAGTAAATCCCGCGCTGGCAGCACAACTGCGCGCTTCGCCTGCCTCGCCGCTGATAACCATGATTTGGCCAGCAACGTCTGCACAAAGCCACACGTTGGCACGTCATCTGGCGCTAATAACCCGGATTGATGTCCGTTCTTTGCAAACGGTCGCCTCGGCACTTCATTCCTCAACAGAGGTTGGCGCACAGATACCGCCGCCGCCGTGGCGGAGCGATGAGGGAGGCGAGAAATAGTGGCAGAAGTGCTTGACAGGAAGGAACGCCGGCGCTAAAAACATGAAACGCTCTCCTATCTGTATTGGAATGTCGTTTGGAGCTCGGCACGGCAGTTCAGGCAAAACAGAAAAAAAAAATTCACATTTGGTTTGGTTGGTTTACTTCATCAAATGACAAAAATCCTACTTTTCCAAAAACAATAGCCTTTTCACAGTATTACCGTTTTATTCATTTTAGATGTTTAACTATTTTAAGGGCGGCACGGCTAGGAGACGAGGGTTCAATCCCACCCTCGGCCATCTCTGTGTGGAGTTTGCATGTTCTCCCCGTGCATGCGTGGGTTTTCTCCGGGTACTCCGGTTTCCTCCCACATTCCAAAAACATGCTAGGTTAATTAGCCACTCCAAATTGTCCATAGGTATGAATGTGAGTGTGAATGGTTGTTTGTCTATATGTGCCCTGTGATTGGCTGGCCACCAGTCCAGGGTGTACCCCGCCTCTCGCCCAAAGACAGCTGGGATAGGCTCCAGCACCCCCCTTGAACCTCGTGGAGGAAAAGCTATTTTAAGTGATTATTTTTTTATATTCTAAAATACATATTTGTATTTATGTCATATATTTATATCAAAGGCTGCACAATGATGAGTGGTTAGCGTGCAGGCCACACAGCGAGGAAACCTGGGTTTGATTGATGCCTCCCCCCGGGCATCTCTGTGTGGAGTTTGCTTTTCTCCGGGTACTCCGGGTTCCTCCCCCATTCCAAAAACACGTTAGCTTCATTGGCCATTCCAAATTGTCCATAGGTATGAATGTGAGTGTGAATGGTTGTTTGTCTATATGTGCCCTGTGATTGGCTGGCCACCAGTCTCTCGCCCGAAGACAGCTGGGATAGGCTTAGAAAATGGATGGATGGATATTAAATATCCATAAGACACAATCTTTCTTCCTTTAATGTATTGGTCCATTTTGACAGAGGTTCTTGTTTTTGTTTTTGAAATAATGTTCAGTATTTCTGAATGAGTCATGAATAAACTAATGAACGATGACAACCTATGAATCTTCTGATTAGGACTGTATAGTGAAACATGTGCTTTCAATGAAAGTTTGTTGGAATATGAAAACAAATATGAAATGAAGATGCTGCTTATGAAAAGGTGAGCTATCATTATGAGGTGATTATATATAAATATGGCGTCCCATCCCTTGTGGCTCTAAGTGAATAGGCGTTTGACACCCCCGGCTTAGCATATACTAGCCTACAATGGATTGATTTGTATAATCTTTAAAAAGACAGCAAATGAATACAAATGTGTGTTTATTCTGATTTCCTCAACTTTGAGCCCCAAGAAGTTACCGGAGTCGCCCCACCCAGACGACCGCCAGCGGGCTTTCTGTTCCTGTCATCACAAACACAGAGCCAGGGTGAAATTGTGTTTTTATCGCGGCCCATTAACTAGCTGCTGGCCAGCAGCGATCAATCCCAAAGAGGCACATAAACCTCCCTGGGACGACGCTGGAAGCCTCCGCTCTTCTGTCTGCTCGTCTTTACTGGAAAGGCATCAATCCAGCGAAAGAAGAAATAACTCGGCTGGATGTTCACGAGGTCGTGAGGAAAAATGTTATTGCAGGGGATTCTTTCAAAAATGTTTACAAGTCTTTTCTATCGACCATTTAACCTCGTCAATACCGCATTCACATTAATAAAAATACACTGCCATCAGTGCATAACTGGCCTATCCACCTGCTTTTTATGCTTTTTTATTATTTCTTGTTGACTAAAATATGTATAGTCAAGTATGATACTTTTTAATTCAACTCTACTTCACGATTAATCCCACTTCCTTTTGGGATTGTACTACTCCCCCACTGCCACTGCAGCTTCAACATGACCATAGAGTATGCCGAAATCCCAGCGCCATCTTATTGCTCTGGCACGCACTTGACAGCCTTCGGAAGAGTTACCATGGGGGCAGACATGGAGATGAGATGTTTTTTTTTTTTTTAAACCATCCAATAGAGGGAAAATGTGTTTCTAGTAAGGGTGTCACAAGATCTTGGAAGATTTCTTACTGGGGAAAAAAAACAAGTCTCGTGGGTCCTCGGGCCTGAGATGAGAGTAAATAATGATAACACACAAAAATGAAAATGAACTTGATCATGTTGCCTTGTGTTCGCCACACCTCCAAAATCTTGTCTCTTTGATAGGATGTAGCGTGTATAACAGGAAATAATAATATATACTGCATATTTATGTATGTATATGTATTATAATGTATAACATATTGCATTACTGGGGCTGCACGGTGTTCTAGTGGTTAACGTGCAGACCTCATGGCTAGGAGACCAGGGTTCAATTCCACTCTCTGTGTGGAGTTTGCATGTTCTCCCCGTGCATGTGTGGGTTTTCTCCGGGTACTCCGGTTTCTTCCCACATTCCAAAAACATGCTAGGTTAATTGGCCACAGGTATGAATGTGAGTGTGAATGGTTGTTTGTCTATTTGTGCCCTGTGATTGGCTGGCCACCAGTCCAGGGCGTACCCGCCCCTCGCCCAAAGACAGCTGGGATAGGCTCCAGCAACCCCCGCGACCGTCGTGAGGATAAGCGGTAGAAAATGAATGAATGAGTAAATAATACATGAAGGAGTAAATACGTTGGTCTTCATCCTACTCCTTTTTAAGCTCATTTATATACAGTATAATTATTTTTGTATGGCTTGAAATGAAGACGCAATCAATGAATATTACTTACGGAGTCCTCTGAATACGTCGCCTTCAGCATCTGCGAGGGTCTTGCCTTGTTCCAGCGTGATCATCTTGGCCAGCTCTTTCTAAAAAGGAGCAGAGGATGTACACCAAGAGTAGAGTAGGCTGCTGTAACGTGATAAGTAACATGATAAGTAACGTGATAAATCTTACAATGTTGTCCTTGATGAGCTGCTGGTAGCGCAGGAAGATCTGCTGCCGGCTCAGGATGGAGGTCTCGGACCAGGACCGGAAGGCTTTGGAGCAGGAATCCGCGGCCGCCAGCATCTCGGTCTGGGTTGCTTTGGGAACCCGTCCCACCACCTCATTTGTGGCCTGAAGTGCAGATGGAGAGCAGACAGACACGCTGGCGAGGAGCAGTCATTACTTAGGATTACGGCACGTACTCTAATGCATTCACATCGATGGTGAAATGCATGTTTTTGTCCTTTTACAATGCTGTAAAGGTGTCTGTTTGCATTCGGCATGTCTTTACGAGCTATCGTAACCTTACTGGAGACATCACTGCTTGAACTACAGCCAGAATGAAACTGGCATAGCCTCAGATGCCTTTTTTTTGCTCATTTATCGCTCTCAAATATTCATTTTTATGGCACACAAAAGCTAACTCTGTTGTTATTATCAGGCAGAGCGCACAGCATCTATAAATACTCACTGGGTTGTGAATGTCGAGCCATTCCGAGGTGTTGGACTCCACAAACTTGCCATCGATGAAGAGCTTGGTGGTGGGCTGCAATGTCACACGTTACACGTGCATTCATTAGCATACTGTATGTTTCTTATTGTAGGCTGAAGCGGATCATAACGACTGCTGTCCACGTACGATATGTGTTCAAAGCAAAGGTGTTTGTTTTTAAAATGTAGCTTTTAAAAAAAACTCCAGTTTCACTGTTTGTGCATGGACAGGTTAAACAGCTTTTTTGTTTTGGATGAATTTTATCCCCAATTTATGCATGCTTGGATTTTATTCAGGTACTCCACCTTCCACAAACAACAAGCATTTTAGGTGTACTGGAGACACTACTTGTACTTGGTATCTATAATGCACACAATATGGTATTAATATATGTCGGCCTACTATAGGGATCAAGTATCTCAGAAAAGAAATTTAACTGCAGTTACTAAGACAATAACAACTTTCTGTTTGCACCCAAGCACATTCCATTGAAATAAAGCTTAATATGACACATTTCTTATGTTATTTCTGTGGGAAAAGTGCGTTTTTTGAAGTGTAGCAACGTGTAACGTGACGTGAAGGCCTCTCACGTTGACGTCCAGTGTGACGTTGTGATGTTTGGTGACTTATAAAAGCTTCACGGTGAGCTCTTACCACTGAGGAGTAACACATACGGCCCAGCTGCAGCGGGGTCTGCAAGGAATCAAACATAAAAGTGATTTAGTTTGGCGTTAGACGATGCATTGCAAATAAATCCGGATTTAAGGGATTTAACTTGTGTTATATAAATATTAGCAAAATACCAACAGCATGTCAAGCTAGGCTAACCGTGTAAGTCGTTAGCTTCAACCGCCTCGCCCAGAATGTCACGCTCCAATGTCTGCTTTACCTTGTGGTTCAGGACGGACCGGAGTATTGCTGCCATTGTGTAAAGTCAGGTCTTTTTTTAATAGCCCCGAAGCCCTTCAACCGACCCACCAGAGACCGTAGAAACCTGTCCCAACTTCCGCTGGCTGAAATATTAGGAATGAGTGGGCGGGGCATAAAGCTAACCTGCGATCTCTAAACCTTGGAGCGCTCAAAAATTAGCAGCCATTTTAGCTCCATGTGATTTGGTAATCGGTAAAATCTGCCAGGAAGTGGTTGGTCTAACCTCTCCTTTGAAGGCGGGACAGTCAAAGTGAAAGCCAATGAGCAAACGGTATTCAGCAGCCGCCCTGTGTTCCAAACAGCTGATTGGTTGTTGACACAGACGCGAGGAGAACTTCTCAAGTTCAAACCTTTCGGGATGAATGCGTCAAAAAATGATGCGAGGTCGTGCAGCAACGTCAAACTAGGCCAGTGGGGATTTTTGAAAATCGATTTTTACCACTAAAACTTGCCCTTTTTTTATAAGGGAAAGAAGCACAGAGGTACACCGAGTGGCCAAGTGCCAGTTTCCATGGCAACATGGATACAGGAAACATGGACTTTCTGAAGTGGACTTGTGAGGAGGTTGGAAAATGGATTGAGTCTATAGGATTTCCACAGTATAAAGTAAGTTGTAATAGTTAAGCAGAGACAAAGAATACAGTACTAATAAATTAATAAACTAATAAATCATTTCAATTATGTTTTTATGGCAGCCATGCTTCACTGAGAACTGCGTCACCGGCAGGAAGCTGATTTTTGTGGATTGTGTCCGCATGCCAAGACTTGGAATCACAGATTTTAAAGACATGCAGGTAGTAAAACAAAACACCCAAAAAAACAGAAGGATCTGCTTTCTGTTCGATTCCCCTTCCTTCAGAGGCGATAACGTTCCAAACCATAATGAAAGAAGTTTTAAAGAGGCTGAGCGGCGCATTACAAGTGTGGCCATCTGCTTCTCCAACACTTGTTCTTTAGCTGTGCCTTCATTTGAATGAACAGTTGACAGCGCACACATTAAAGCAGATGACTCACACACATAATTAGCTTCCACTTACACAATGGATAACATCTTGATGAACCGTAGCGCTCGTGGATCTAAAAGGTTACCGAAGTTTAACACCAAAACACGTTCCCTCCTATGGTGGCCTCAGTTTAGTCAACTGCAGAAAGTGACAGTCGTCTACTGAGTGTACGCATTCTTTTATCATATTTTTTGTCAATTTTTTTCCACAAATAATTGGATGTAAATATGTCACTTTGCCTGATGCTCTGTGCTTTGAAGGCACTGCTTATGTTAAAAATATCTACACGATACATGGTGGTATCACATTGCAGTAACTGTAATAACAGACACCAAGTGGCAGCCCTTGCAAAAAAAAAAAGTGGCGTCTATTTGGGGTGCGTTCTCGATTAGAGAGAACTATTTGAAGAAAATCCGATCATACCGCTGACATTTTCATTAAAAGTAAGTAATTGCAAACACCCAAGTTGCACCACTTGTTTTATTCTTGAGAGTAAAAAAAAAGATGGCATCTATTTAGGGTGCAGCATCCGTTGGAGCTGAGATCACTACCTGAAAAAAATACACTAATACTTCTGGCATTATTTGCATCCAAACAGAACACTATATTCCCAAGTCATTCCAGACACCTATGGTGACACTTGTGTTTTGTTCTTGAAAGTAAAAATGTGTCTATTTGAGGTGCGGCATCCACTGGAGTTGAAATTATGACATTGTTTTCACAGAAACCAAGCATTATCTTTGTAGGTGATTAGAGATGCCTCATTGTGCTGCTTGTTGTGTCCTAGAGAGTAAAACGATGACGTCTATTTGAGGCGCGGCATCCAGTGGAGCTGAAATTAAGAATTGTTTTCACAGAAACCAAGCATTAACTTTGTAGGTGATTAGAGATGCCCTGTTGTGCTGCTTTTTGTGTCCTAGAGAGTAAAAAGATGGCGTCTATTGGAGGTGCGGCATCCACTGGAGCTGAAATTAAGAATTGTTTTCACAGAAACCAAGCATTATCTTTGAAGGTGATTAGAGATGCCCTGTTGTGCTGCTTTTTGTGTCCTAGAGAGTAAAAAGATGGCGTCTATTTGAGGTGCGGCATCCACTGGAGTTGAAATTATGACATTGTTTTCACAGAAACCAAGCATTATCTTTGTAGGTGATTCGAGATGCCCCGTTGTGCTTCTTGTTGTGTCGTAGAGAGTAAAAACATGGCGTCTATTTGAGGTGCGGCATCCACTGGAGTTGAAATTATGACATTGTTTTCACAGATACCAAGCATCATCTTTGTAGGTGATTAGAGATGCCCTGTTGTGCTGCTTGTTGTGTCGTAGAGAGTAAAAAGATGGTGTCTATTTGAGGTGCGGCATCCACTGGAGTTGAAATTATGACATTGTTTTCACAGAAACCAAGCATAATCTTTGTAGGTGATTAGAGATACCCCGCTGTGCTTCTTGTTGTGTCCTAGAGAGTAAAAAGATGGCGTCTATTGGAGGCGCGGCATCCAGTGGAGCTGAAATTAAGAATTGTTTTCACAGAAACCAAGCATTATCTTTGTAGGTGATTACAGATGCCCTATTGTGCTGCTTGTTGTGTCCTAAAGAGTAAAAAGATGGCGTCTATTGGAGGTGCGGCATCCACTGGAGCTGAAATTAAGAATTGTTTTCACAGATACCAAGCATCATCTTTGTAGGTGATTAGAGATGCCCTGTTGTGCTGCTTGTTGTGTCCTAGAGAGTAAAAAGATGGTGTCTATTTGAGGTGTGGCATCCACTGGAGCTGAAATTAAGACATTGTTTTCACAGAAACAAAGCATTATCTTTGTAGGTGATTAGAGACACCCTGTTGTGCTGCTTGTTGTGTCCTAAAGAGTGAAAAGATGGCGTCTATTGGAGGTGCGGCATCCAGTGGAGCTGAAATTAAGAATTGTTTTCACAAAAACGAAGCATTATCTTTGTAGGTGATTGGAGATGCCCTGTTGTGCTTCTTGTTGTGTCCTAGAGAGTAAAAAAATGGCATCTATTGGAGGCGCGGCATCCAGTAGAGCTGAAATTAAGAATTGTTTTCACAGAAACCAAGCATTATCTTTGTAGGTGATTAGAGACGCCCTGTTGTGCTGCTTGTTGTGTCCTAGAGAGTAAAAAGATGGCGTCTATTGGAGGTGCGGTGTTTAACACCACTATAAGCCACTATTTGAGGAAATGGCGTATATGTATCTCTCAGCAGAGACGTGAATGGAGTGTGCAGGTGTGCCTAATGAAGTGTCCAGAGTGCTACATGGAGATGGATGACGGCGCTCTCGAGTGGGCAGCGTGTAGGTAGAGGAGACGCCGAATCCAGAGCGCTGCTGGTGCCAACTCTGGCATATATCTCAAACAGAACTAGCGCCGACATTGACGAGTGCAGCATTGCAGCATCCAGAAATAATCCAGCGAGAAGGAGCATCGCGTACGTTCCATTTATGCTGGCTTTTTCGCCTTTTATCGTTCTCGGAAACGACAACTAAATGAGCTTGCTGTGGAAAAACATCAAAGTGTAGGGCAAGCGTAGCCGCACTTCGTATTTATCTCAAAAGTGGAGATTGACTCAACTCTCGGCGGTGCAACGGAACAAAAGTGAAGATAGAGTATGAGCTCACAGGACTTCCTCTCCACCCCCCCCCCTGCTGTGTACCTCTGCAGGCCATCTCCGCTCGTGTACGCCAGCTGCTGGGCATCACAGAGGCCGTGTGGAGTCGCAGCATCGCCGACCCGCCGCGAGATAACATGGGCCTCTTCCTGGAGATGAAGAGCCGCACGGGCGTCAAGTCGGACCAGTTCACCTATCAACAGCTCCTGGATGACATCTGCCACTGACGAGACAAAAGCCGCCGAGAGTGCGAGAGTGACAAAGCGGTGGAAAGCGGGATGTGTCAATGCAATTTTCATGCCGCCAACTGTCTCGGTGACTCACTGGCATTGCGGGCCCTGACATTCACACTTCCCACCTGCTGAGCGCTAGCATGCCGGTACAAAATACATCTATTAGAAAATGCTGTCTCATCAAATACACGGAATATTCATCTCAATAAACACCCACTTAAGTATCAGCTGTGTCTTTATCATGGCGGCAGTTTTTCACCATCGCTTTTCTTTCTGCTCCCTCCGTTGTCGGATTTGGCGGCGCACCCATCAAAGACACTAGAACTGTTTTTCAGCCTCGTGACTCTGCATCTGGGGTCCAGGCCTCCACAGCACATAACACTAATCACTGGATTCCAAAGATGTTAAATGTCAAGGGCACACAAACAGAACACCATCCCAGCGGCAGGCCCATCGTACCCTGAAGGGGACAATATATCTGCACTGATAGCCGCTTATACCTTATCCAAGATCAAAATGTGAGTAGGGATCTTTCTACACTGGAAAGGTCAGGTATTTAAAAAAAAAAAGCCTTTTAGAGAGTAACCGCTGGGGCAGAGGCGGCACACTGCAGAGTGGTGAGACTGGAAAAAAACATGCAGGGCCAAACATGGACTACTAGCAACTAGGGCAATGGGAAAACTTGGAAAACAATACAGTAGGGCAAAAAGAGTTAGTTTTCATACATTTAGGTTTCATGCGTTTAGGTTTCATACGTGTAGGTTTCATGTGTTTAGGTTTCATACGTGTAGGTTTCATACATGCAGGTTTCATACGTTTAGTTTTCATACATTTAGGTTTCATACGTTTAGGTTTCATGTGTGTAGGTTTCATATGTGTAGGTTTCATACGTTTAGGTTTCATATGTTTAGGTTTCATACGTGTAGGTTTCATATGTGTAGGTTTCATACGTGTAGGTTTCATACATATAGGTTTCATACATATAGGTTTCATATGTGTAGGTTTCATGTGTTTAGGTTTCATGCGTTTAGTTTTCATGCGTTTAGGTTTCATACGTGTAGGTTTCATACGTGCAGGTTTCATTCGTGCAGGTTTCATACGTTTAGTTTTCAAACGTTTAGGTTTCATACGTGTAGGTTTCATATGTGCAGTTTTCATACATTTAGGTTTCATGCGTGTAGGTTTCATACGTTTAGGTTTCATGCGTGTAGGTTTCATACATGTAGGTTTCATACGTTTAGGTTTCATACGTTTAGATTTCATACATTTAGGTTTCATACATGTAGGTTTCATACGTTTAGGTTTCATGCGTTTAGGTTTCATACGTTTAGTTTTCATGCGTTTAGGTTTCATACATGTAGGTTTCATACATGTAGGTTTCATACATGCAGGTTTCATACGTTTAGGTTTCATACATGCAGGTTTCATACGTTTAGTTTTCATGCGTTTAGGTTTCATACATGTAGGTTTCATACATGCAGGTTTCATACGTTTAGGTTTCATACGTGTAGGTTTCATACGTTTCATACGTAGGTTTTCATACGTTTAGGTTTCCTAGCATGTTTTTGGAATGTGGGAGGAAACCGGAGAACCCGGAGAAAACTCACGCATGCACGGGGAGAACATGCAAACTCCACACAGAGATGGCCGAGGGTGGAATTGAACCCTGGTCTCCTAGCTGTTAGGTCTGCACGCTAACCACTCGACCGCCGTGTCGCCTGAATTACGTCATGAACTTTTATTTTTTTTTAAAGCAGAAAACACGCTTCCTTGTTAGCAAGCTATCGCTAAATCGCTCGTCTATGATGTGATTAGCAGACGACTGGACACAAAACAGGTTTTTGTGTAGAAATGATGAATGAAAGGCATACATGAACACTTGATGTGACTTTGGCCTTCACTGAAGACCCGATTGTTCCCCCATGTGGTTTCCTGTTTTCAGTCAAGCCACTGTACATGTATCCCTTTCATTCACCATTTCTATCAATGTACTTATTCATGTTACATTACAATTAAAAGTACAGTAAACCTCGGATATATCGGACTCGGATATATCGGAAATTCGCTCACAACGGACAGTTAAAAAAGAACCGATTTTTCTGTAATGCATTTCCAATAAAAATTCATTGCATATATCGTATTTTTTATAACGGATTTCGCCTATTTCGGACAAAATCTCCAGTCCCGTTCCAATGCATTTCCATTCAATTTCCCTCGCATATATCGGATGGCCGCATCGTGGCGCTCCGATTCGCCGAATCGTGACAAATGACAATCGTGTCATTTGCAGCATTTGCAGCGTTGCCTGCGCGTCCAGGTACATTGGAAACATAGTCAAGGAAGTGCCTTTTTATAACGGATAAAATCCGATTTACGCATATACCGGATATAAATCCGATATATGCGTAAAACGGACATTTTCCGGTATACGCATATAACGGATTTCGCTTATATCGGACAAAACCAGTGGGAACAATTGAATCCGATATATCCGAGGTTTACTGTATAAGCATGTTTTGTGTTCAGATTTGTGAATTAGATTTCTTACGGTTAGCATCTGTTTCGGTTAGTGAATGAATGATGTTAACCAAGGTTCCACTGTCACTCTCACTGCATTGCACAATTTGGAAGTCAAGTTTTGTACTGAAATTGCGTGAAAATATTTGGGGACTCCCTGCTTTCAATCCTGTCCTCCCACAACCGACTAAAACGACTAGGCTAGGTTTTCCATCTGTAGCTGGAGCCAGAACCTCCCAGAGGGGGAGAGTCAGCCCCCGCACTTCCTCCAACATCTGCCCCAGCGCTGGCGTATAGCCCACAAGGCTGCGTGCTAGGCCCCCTGCACCTCTCCACTTTTGCAGCAATTTGTCACGTTTCCTGTCGTCGCTGCGTTATACGGCAGATGTGTGTTGGCTATATTCATCGTGTTAAGCCGCTTTGTTAACTTCGACACAAGAACAGACAGCGTCATGAGGGAAAGGGGGGGGAGGGGGGCAGACCCCGGGGGAGCGATGGGTTTTAAGTTTCATTTGAATCCTACTGTCATCCTGTGAGGTTCAAAACACAAAACACAACTTTTACCACCAATTGGAGTCGAGTGGTTAGCGCGCAGACCTCACGGCTAGGAGACCAGGGTTCAATTCCACCCTCGGCCATCTCTGTGTGGAGTTTGCATGTTCTCCCCGTGCATGCGTGGGTTTTCTCCGGGTACTCCGGTTTCTTCCCACATTCCAAAAACATGCTAGGTTAATTAGCGACTCCAAATTGTCCATAGGTATGAATGTGAGTGTGAATGGTTGTTTGTCTATATGTGCCCTGTGATTGGCTGGCGACCAGTCCAGGGTGTACCCCGTCTCTCGCCCGAAGACAGCTGGGATAGGCTCCAGCACCCACGCGACCCTCATGAGGAAAAAGCGGTAGAAAATGAATGAATGAATGGAACCTTCATGTGCCCACAATCTAATCAGGACTTCCTGAAGAAGAAGAAGAAAAAGACGATGGTGGTGGTGGTGCACCATGCAAGCTTTTTTGTCTTGCATGCAGCCAGCAGGCTCTCTCTCTCTCTCTCTCTCTCTCTCTCTCGCTCCATGTCCATGAATAAATGATGACGCTTGGCTGTGAGTGAGGCCGGGAGGACTGTGCATCTGTCTGCACACACAAATGCTCTCTCTCTCTTAGAGAGAGAGAGAGTGAGTGTGTGTGTGTGTGTGTGCGCAGCCTCCAGTGCTGCTCGCCATTACCATTCCGGGCACAGCGCACCTCTGCTCCACACGCAGAAATGGAGCCGGCTCTGTGGTTGACAGGCGTCCGAGCGCAGGAGGAGGGGTGGAGGATGAGGATGAGGATGCATGACGGCTGCAACCTTTCAGGCAATCTGGATTAACTTGCTCCGAGAGAGAGAGAGAGAAAAAGAGAGAAAGAGAGAGAGGAATTAGGAACATCTGGCTGCAACCTCCCTCTCTCCATCCACAAAGGCGTTTTCTAGCTCTCTCTTTTTTTTGGGGGGGGGGGGGGGAGTTGTCGGGGGTGCGCAGTGGAAGAGGCGATCCTGCTCAGCCTCCAAAGAAGAAGCCTCGGCAGGACCCTGCAGTGAGCTCGTCCACGCCGTGCGATGCTCCCGTCGATCCATTCTCCTCCTCCTCCTCTTCTTCTTCTTGAAGGACATCGACGTGCTGCCAAGGCCGGACACATGTCAGCGCGTCTGGGACTAAATTCAATACTGCTCCCGCGATGCTCGTCTTCTCCGCTGGGAAGGCGCTCCTCTTCTGACTGATGTGTCTCCGGCAAGGTAAACTGGCATGAATCACATGACGTGACAGGCTCCTGTCAATCAATCAGCAACTCTTGTAATGGGAGGGGTCCTGAAGTGGGCATAGTTGCATGCAGCAACCCCCCCTGCAAGGTCATTAGATTGCATCTTCTGTATCTTCACACAGGTGAGGTGCTGGCGTGTCCATCACGGACATATAACGTTAGCTAAGATGTCTGGTGCAATGATGCTTGTTTTACTGCCTCTGCCCTGAGGATGCACCGTTAGGTGCTTCTTCTCCCTCACCTCCTCTTCATCGCTGCTGTGAAGTGATCGAAGCCAAGCTGATATGTAAATGCCGCCTCGGTGCAGGCAAGGTGTGATGGAGTCGAACTCGAGCTGATGAAACAAGCTTTTTCCTTCCTCTACAGATTTTTCCAGCCTGAGCGGCCTTGCTTGGTGTCAAGTGTTGGTTATCACACGGCTTATTATTCATGAGCGCCCGCAGGCACCATCGCAGCGCTCCGTTCCTGCATGCATGCATACATGCATGCATGCAGGAATGGAGCCGGTTTTAGTATCTGATTGGTTGCTTTGCTGACAGGTGAGCTCCTTCCTGCACACCGTGCTAGCTTGACTTTCAATGACCCACATTTTGGCTCACTTGGGAGGAAAACGTGTTGTTGCAGAGGATGTGCTCTTGTTCAACTTCCTTTCTGGTCAAAGAGAAGGGAGGTTCATCGCTATGGAAGAGTCAGGGTCTGCACCAAAAACCTTCACGTGGAAAGGTGGAGAACTTCTTCACCTTTCAGTGAACAGTGACTATCACTGCTATGGTTTGCCTTTATGAAAATGGATTATTTATTTACTTTATGCAATGCGGATTTGGACTGAAACAATTCAGCTTTCATTGAAGAGGTTTCACCAAAATACTCTATGGCAGGGGTCTCAAACTCTATTTACTTGGGGGCCACTGGAGCTCGGGTCTGGGTGAGACTGGGCCGCATCAGGTTCTCCCCCAAAAACAAACATTTTTTAAAAACTTTGCTTTGGTTCCAATTTTCTACAAGAAAAGCTCTGATAAAACATTCCACTTGTTGCCATGCCCCGCCCACATTTGATGGAACACCCTAAATCAGTGGTCTCAAACACACGGCCCGCGGGCCAAATGTGGCCCGCAGGACACTAGTTTGAGGCCCCCGCCTTGATATGAAAGTTTAATGTTAGTGCGGCCCGCGCAAGTTTGATATGGATGCTGTATGGTATCATGTACCCAGAAAAAATTATTACGTTTGATTCATGTTCATGTTAAAGGTTAAATAACTGTTAATAGTTATCCTCCCTATCCGTGTGGAAGTGGTAAGTTTTTGGCTATTTAAGTTGAAAGGAAATAACTTGAAGGCTACCGTTTAGGTCGCTAGCTCTCTAGTTTGCGAGTTAGCATGTGTCTCAAGACATATTGCAGTTGCGCAATATGTTGTAAATAAAAAGAGTATAAATGTGACTATAGTCGTGTTTTGTCATGTCTACAGGGCTCTAATAATGCTTTGTTCATTTTAATCTGAAAAAAATCATTTGTCTACCCACCAACTATATGTGGTTTCTTAAGTTTTTATTATTTGCTGTTTTATTATTATTATTATATTTATTTATTACTGATTAATTTTCTTTATTCTTTATTTGTTTATTTATTTTTCATCTTATTTTGTGCAGAAAAATAAAAATGAAGATATTTGAGAACAGTGGAATGTTTTATCAGAACTTTTATTGTAGAAAATCGGAACCAAAGCACTGAAAAAGTTTGTATATTTTTCTGTTGTTTTTTTTTTTTTTTTAAACCTGATGCGGCCCAACTTTGCCCAGACCCTAGCTCCAGTGGCCCCCAGGTAAATTGAGTTTTCAGCATTGCAAAGATAGACCCCTGTACTTTTCGGGTGTGCTAATTTTTGCTTTCAAATGAGTTTCTTTTCGGGTGAATTGCAGACTTTGCAGCAGGTTTGAAGGCGGATTTGTCGTGGTGTTATTTTAGCAGCAACCGTGTTGACTTTCTATGGAGTCCCCAGCCAGTGTAGTCATGATGGATGCAATTTAGCTTGTCCTTGTTTCCCCGCAAACACGACAAATAAAACCTGTTATGGAGCTTTTGTGTGCTCGCAACGTGGGAAGGGATTGAACTTTTTTTTTTTTTTTTTTAAATCCCCTCCCTACCCCTTTTTCACTTCCTCTACATGAAATCTTGAGCGTCCAAGACGCAGCTGAAAATAAGAGTGTGGTTTCCCGTTGGTTTCGGCGGCTATGTTGATATTCTAGAGTGGTATTCAAGGTTTCTGCACACCCCCCCACAAGAGAAAAATCCTGGGTCATAAGCCCCCCCCCCTTCCATCACATCAGGGGTGCGGATAGCACAGCAGCGGAATGCAGATTGCCGTTTTGAGACTTGTCTCCTGCTGCCGCTGCTTCTTTGTTTGCTGTTTGCTTGAGCGAGACGTCGGAAAATACGAGGAGGGTTGTGTCGATTTTTTTTTTCCTGGCAAGCGAATCAAGGTTCTGTCTTCTTGCTCGGATGCCGTGCGAGGGAAAACACTTGCTAAAATGGCAGGGGAGAGTTGTAAATGCTGATGAACAGCACTTCTCTTCATGCACTGGGGTCTGCTTAGTATGCCATCCCTTTGGACACACACACACACACACACACACACACACACACACATACATACACACACACATAAACCTGATGATACAACAATCAGGCTTCAAGCCTCCATGTCCAATAAGAGTGCCGTCACCTCAGATTTGATTGATGAGATGCTGAAATGCAAAGAAAAAAAAAAAGCCAAGTCCAGTCTGGGAAAGGCCTGCTTTCCCGTGCCAGGTAGGAAATGTAAGTAGTTATTATTTTTAATAAGTAAACCCTGATGAGTTGGATTGATACGCTTTGGGAAAACTGGCCTTGGTTTTCATACGTTTGTGTTTTGGTCCAACACATCGATATTCCACTTTAATGTCAACAATGTAATAGCCTAAGGCAGTGATTTTCAACCACTGTGCCGCGGCACACTAGTGTACCTTGAGAAACCGTCAGGTGTGCCGTGAGGAATACCCAATATCACTTTTTATAATTAACATTTATTAATCATTTGCAAATATGATGTCAATACCCATTATGTCAATAGTATACATGGACCCAAATATTCCAATTCACTTTGGTTTATTTGCTCAAACGGAAAGAATTGAACAGGGATGGATTATTCCTTTAACCAATCCGATTGAGGTATCTTGTACCCACTCACACGGAAAGTTGTCAGGGTGCGTTCTTCTTCGTGGTGTTTTTCTTCTTCTGTTGTTTATTGGCGGTTGGCAAGCAGCTTTCGTATGCATTAGCGCTATCTGTGGAACAGAATCTAAACCCTTCTATACGCCATTCACAAGTCCACTTTTATTAAAAAAGAAAATATATATCTATATAAGACATGTCGTGAGTTTAATTATAAATTTAAACGAAAAATATAAATTTTTAAATTATCCCGGGTGCGTTCTTTCAGCGCATGCTCAGATATGACGTAACACGCAGATCCAGATGTTCTTCATTTTTAAAAATGGAGGCCAGCAATCGGCACTGGACTAAGAAAAGATTGTTTTTGATTCAAACTAAATTTCAAGACTGAACAGACGAAAAACTGGCAATACGGAATTATTCCAACAAGTGAAAGAATAACTCGGGGAAGTCGGTATCACGTGATGTTGATGTTTACGTTTTACTGGGCATGCCCCATTCACTATTCTGTTTGATTTTCACGGCGCATGTAGACAAGAGATTGGAATATTCCTTTCTATGGATGCCATTGTTTCCCGAAAGGTCATTCGGAAAGAGAAAAAGTGGTGGCTACTGTGGAGTGTCTGTGTCGTAAAGACTGGCATAGCGATGTAATATTGGTCCGTGTGGCAACACCTACCTTGTTCCTCCGATTCACTTATTGATGCACGTGTGAGGTCGTGGTGACATTTTGTAACATTTTTGGTTGGTGGTGTGCCACAAGATTTTTACAATGTAAAAAAACGTGCCGTGGCTCAAAAAAGGTTGATAATCACTGGCCTAAGGATTGAATACTATTTAACTCACAAGATCCCGGGAGATTAAAAACAAGATGTCTTGTTGAGAAAACGCCTGCGTCCATATGAAATAACAATAAATGATAACTGATATAAATATGAATGATGTACTGCAATGTCATGCCAGGCTCTGTTCCATAGAACTCTGTTTGTTCCATAGAACAAAGGCATGAACAGAATGAGACCTTTTGTCGCTCACACTCTTGTCTCTTTTGTCTCGGTGGGTGGAAGCGGGGCCGCTAGCACACAGAAGAGTGTAATGTAATTAGTAATTAGCAATATATTTTTACCATTTTTTTTTGTTTTAACAACCAATCCTGCTACACAAAAATGGCTGTCCACCTCAAGATGTGGATTTCGCAGGGATCGGGCTGAACAATCTAGAGCAGGGGTCTCAAACTCAATTTACCTGGGGGCCACTGGAGCTTGGGTCTGGGCGAGGCTGGGTCGCATCAGGTTTTCCAAAAAAAAAACACATTTATTAAAAACAGAAAAATGAATAAACTTTGTTTTGGTTCCGATTTTCCACAAGAAAAGCTCTGATAAAACATTCCACTGTTCTCAAATATCTTACTTTTTATTTTTCTGCACAAAATAAGATGAAAAATAAATAAACAAATCAAGAATAAAGAAAATCAATCAATCAGTAATAAATAAATAAATATAATAATAATAATAAAACGGCAAATAATAAAAACTTAAGAAACCACATATAGTTGGTGGGTAGACAAATTATTTTTTTCAGATTAAAATGAACAAAGCATTATTAGAGCCCTGTAGACATGACAAAACACGACTATAGTCACATTTATACTCTTTTTATTTACAACATATTGTGCAACTGCAGGGTCTTGTGACACGTGCTAACTCGCAAACTAGAGAGCTAGCGACCTAAACGGTAGCCTTCAAGTTATTTCCTTTCAACTTAAATAGCCAAAAACTTACCACTTCCACACAGATAGGGAGGATAACTATTAACAGTTATTTAACCTTTAACATGAACATGAATCAAACGTAATAATTTTTTCTGGGTACATGATACCATACAGCATCCATATCAAACTTGCGCAGGCCGCACTAACATTAAACTTTCATATCAAGGCAAGGGCCTCAAAGTAGTGTCCTGCGGGCCACATTTGGCCCATGGGCCGCATGTTTGAGACCCCTGATGTAGAAGATGTAGTAGTATCTAAACTTGGAGCTTGTTCGGTACTGCGGCTAGTGTACATATTTTTCCCTCCACTGACTTTATGCATGTGAAAAATAAGACAATAACACAACCAAAGTCACAGCTAGCAACAGGCTAGCTGCATCTTATTCTCACTGCTCAACACTACCACGTTATTCCAGTGAATTTTTGTCATTAATTACATCTTTTTGACTTGTAAAATTACTTCAGTTTTTTACATTTTTGCTTTTGTTGGTATTTTATTAGTTTTCTTGTATTTTTAGAATGTGTTGAGAGCCAATAAAAAGACAGCCACAGGCCATAATTGGCGCCTGGGACGCACATTGGACACCCCTGCTTTTGGTGGTTAAAGACTTACCAAAAACTTACCACTTCCACACGGATAGGGAGGATAACTATTAACAGTTATTTAACCTTTAACATGAATATTAATCAAACGTAATAATTTTTTCTGGGTACATGATACCATACAGCATCCATATCAAACTTGCGCGGGCCGCACTAACATTAAACTTTCATATCAAGGCGGGGGCCTCAAACTAGTGGCCGCGTGTTTGAGACCCCTGATCTAAAACTAAGGTGTTGTGAGCTGTATGAGAAATTTCAAGTTAATCCAGCTGGGGTTTAACAGCAGCGCCACCTTGTGGTGTATTTGTCGTAAAAAGTAATAGCACGGGTGCCGCAGTTAAGGGTTGCATGTTCTGGCAAATGGTCAGCCTTTTGTGTGCGGCGGTTCCAGAGGTAGAAGAGTTCCACCTGGTAGATTTGCTCATTAAACTAAACAGCGATCAAAGCCAAACTCGCCACCTTCACGCTTTCGCAGCTGGCGAAGGTATCAATAAGAGCAAAGAAGAAGAATAGCACAAGTGTGAACGGCTGTCTCTTACTCTTCACACACCATTAGCGAGCAACACTGCCCCCCCAACCCCCCCCTAGTGTTCCGGGCTTTAACCAGAACCTCATTTGTTATCCGTGACTAAATTGTCCGGGTCCTCTCCTCTCCGGCGGGGATTCTTTGTTCTAAATGTCATTAGGTGATCTTCAAATGAGGCCCCTGATTGCATCTCATCCTCAAAGTGACGTTTTCAGTGTTGCCATGGCATCCAGGCTGTCACCCAAGAGTTATCGCATTCTATCGTTGGCAGCGAAAAAAAAAAAAAAAAAAAAAGGACGGGGTGTCACAGTGCATACGCACATAAAGTGTTCATCAGGCGGCCATAGCAACATCCGTGTCGGCTCATTTTCTCATAACCGCGGAGATGTTTTTTGCTGCTTTGCTGGAGCCATTTCGCAAAGCAGCACTTCTTTTGGCAGGCGCACGAGTCCGTCTGCAAGGTGAGGTTCTTGGCAAGTCGCTGCCAGGTGCCATGGCCAGACGTCTCATTAGCCTCCCTTCGCCGTCCCATGATTCCCTGCACAGACGCGCAGTTTCGAGGCTTCATTCATTCATTCATTCATTTTCTACCGCTTTTTCCTCACGAGGGTCGCGGGGGTGCTGGAGCCTATCCCAGCTGTCTTCGGGCGAGAGGCAGGGTACACCCTGGACTGGTGGCCAGCCAATCACAGGGCACATATAGACAAACAACCATTCACACTCACATTCATACCTATGGACAATTTGGAGTCGCCAATTAACCTAGCATGTTTTTGGAATGTGGGAGGAAACCGGAGTACCCGGAGAAAACCCACGCATGCACGGGGAGAACATGCAAACTCCACACAGAGATGGCCGAGGGTGGAATTGAACCCATGTCTCCGAGCTGTGAGGTCTGCGCGCTAACCACTCGACTGCCGTGCCGCCCGACCTTATTTGTATTCGAGTAAAATTTTGCTAACAGACCCAACAGGGGAACACCCAACCTATTTGCTAAAAAAATGCTGGAGCCTATTCCAGCTGTCTTCAGGCGAGAGGCGGGGTACACCCTGGACTGGTGGCCAACCAATCACAGGGCACATATAGACAAACAACCATTCACACTCACATTCATACCTATGGACAATTTGGAGTCGCTAATTAACCTAGCATGTTTTTTTGGAATGTGGGAGGAAACCGGAGTACCCGGAGAAAACCCACGCATGCACAGGAGAACATGCAAACTCCACACAGAGATGGCCGAGGGTGGAATTGAACCCATGTCTCCGAGCTGTGAGGTCTGCGCGCTAACCACTAGACCGCCGTGCCGCCCATGGCGAGGCTTTCGCCACGTCATTTGGAGCATCTGAAAACATTTCCCCCGTGACCCCGCCGCCATCCCAGTAGTGTACGGGATGAGGCACGCTGCTGGGTTTTTCTTATAGAAGGCCGCCCCTGGGGGGGGAGCGTAGATAGGCTGTATGTTGCTGCTGCTGCTGCTGTTTCCATAGCCGGCGCTACCTCTATTAGGCACAAATCCACCCACTGGCGCATGTGTGGGTGTGTGCTGTCAGTCTGTTGTGTTCTCCGAGGGCGGGAAGACATGCTGGCAGCAACGAAAGCAACATTTGATGGACCGGGAAGGATATGATGGTCAATGCATCAGTAGATGATCTGTTTTCTGCTTTATTTGTGGCCCTCCCCGGTCACCCCTCCGTAATGAACAGCCCAATCTGCGGGATAATGACTTTCTGGCGGGGGTGTGTGACATTTAAAGATGAAGTGTGTGATTGATGAATGCACGGATTGATTATCTACTTATTTGTTCGTGTACCTGATGAGTACAACCTGTTATGCAAATCTCAGCGGAACGCCTGTAATTAAATGCAAATTAGGAGGACAGCGACAGATATTTCCTGTCCTGTCTCTCGTCCTCACTGGAGGAGAAGGCCTTTTGTATAGATTACACTCGGGAGCATTCACTTCACGTTCAGATGACTTTTCCCGTGAAAAAAAAAAAAACCTCAATCTCCACAGAGTGAATCAATATCACGTCTTGAACGCAATTCCAGCCTGGAAGTAGCAGGTCGTCTCCACCTCATTGCACATCCACAGGCCTTGCCGGTCAGAGCAGCAAACATGAATATAAACACCTCATACCTCAGGCCCTATACGTATACACCTCAGACATAGACGCCAACACGTACATAGTATACACTTCAGGCCCTCATCAATGTGAACGTACGGATACTGGCGCCAATCAGACGCCATCCGGGGATGGATTTACCAAAATGGTCATGAGTTCCAGACTGTGAAGGCATCTTCAGCACCTGGAGCAACATGGCCGCCGGCACTTCTGGAATTATAGGTTATCACATGGTTTGTCTAGTATCAGGCCAGGTATCATGCCCCCAAGTGTCAGTATCAGCCCGAGACTGAAGGTATGCGGGGGCGTGATACCAGAGCAGTGCGCTCTGAGTGGACAGCTACGGGGGCTGATACTGGACATGGTTAAACTCTATATTTTATCAGTATCACTGCCCTGGGCTTTGACACAGTATCATTTCGGCCTTTTCCCGTATCATTCATGGGCGGTTTCTAGGGTTTCTAGGGCCAATTAATACTGTAGTATGTGATAATTATAGGTTATCACATGGTTTGTCTGGTATCAGGCCAGGTATCATGCCCCCAAGTGTCAGTGTCAGTATCAGCCCATAGACCGAAGGTAGTATGTAGTATGTGATAAACACTGTTATCACATAGTACAGTATTAATTGGCCCTGTACCCTAGAAACCGCCCATGAATGATACGGGAAAAGGCCGAAATGATACTGTGTCAAAGCCCAGGGCAGTGATACTGATAAAATATAGAGTTTAACCATGTCCAACTGAACATTTTCTGGAAACAAAATGGTCTTTTGATTAAATAGTACGTGATAATAAGCTCATGATTAAATAGTATGTGATAATAAGATCATCACATGGTTTGTCTGGTATCAGGCCCAGTATCATGCCCCCAAGTGTCAGTATCAACCCAAGACCAAAGGTCGAGGGCTGATACTGGCACGCCTATAATTATAATTATAATAACCTATAATTACTCTGCCTTCTGATTGGTCCATGGTTTGTGATGCTAAAGTTTTTGCAGGCGTCGATGAGATGATGTCACGGCAAGATGAATGACATGCTGGGTGTCCAATCAGGTTGCCGCTACGTCATTCATGATCACTGGATCACTTGTGTGCATTTCATCAATGTCCCAGTCAGACAGATCAATGGATCCTGTTCAATTGTTTCTTGGGAATGGATTCCCATAAAAAACACGCTGATTCCAATTTGTGGAAGTTACGACTGCCGAGTGACATTTTTAGTTTGTCTTTTTAAAACGCGGTGACAGCATGCATCTGAGGGAATTGGAATTTCTGCGTGGGACTCGGTGAAGTTGTCTCTTGCAAATAAAAAAAAAAAAATAGGTCGTGGAAGATTCACTGCGGCTTGATCAGCAGTATTCATGAAAAATGTCCGAGCCAGCAGGCTGGCTCCGATGGTATCATTTCATCATCAGCGCCCGTTTTAAATATGACCTCCTTCTGTCCTCCTTTGCTACATTTCCCTCAGCTGTCACAGGGTAACCGCCGCCATCGCCGTCAAGCCATGCAGTCTGATCTTTCTTCGCTACATAATCTTTCCTCCATTTGCAGACTGTCAAGGTTATTAGGCGGCAGGTGGGGTCACATGTCCGCGGCAAACAAGAGGACCTTTTGAATCATGACGCTATTCATTTGGCCGGGCTCCTTGCTGAGGCAAGACTTTTATCCACACTGTCAGGACCCGGCGCCGACAATGGAGGCATTATGAGCAAACCGCCGAGCCATAACCATAAATCAGACCTTCTCGTCTGTATTTAAAGGTTAGCCTTTAGGTTTTACTACAGTTTGTAGATCTCTTATTCTCCGTGTTTGATTGGATTGGTCTTCAATTCTGTGTGATGTGATTGCGCAGCCGCAGGGGCTTGAATATTAAACCTGCCAAATTTCACTCAAGGCCGCTTTCTGCACTTTTCTCGGGGTTTAGACTCTATCCCGCCACGATAAGGTCTCGGGATTCATCAAATGGATCCCCCTTATCCCTCATCTCTTACTTACGTGTCATAAGTAAGAGTAGCAGCGGAGAGGAAATCAATAGCACATCCTGGCAGAGCCACCGGGCCCAATCATCCCTGCCCCCTTTGGCCACATGATCCTCCCAGATAACCGTCTAATTCTCATCAGCACTCGGACTCACACTTAAGGCTTTAATCCCCGTGTAAGTGTAACGGCCTTTGTTAGGTTTCTGATGGACAAAAAGAATGAAAATAAAGTTCTTTTTCCTCCACTTCTGCACCCTACACAGACGGGACATAAATTACACATTGTAACAAAAACCACGACGGGCCTAATGTTAACGCAAATCAGAAATATAAATGAAAAGAAGCCCTTTTAACTAAAACCAACAATCGAAATAACACAAAACCACTTGAAATGACAAATGTATCAACATAAAAACAATATACACAACACAGATAAACCAAATCTTAAACTAAACTAGAAAATTCCCGCGGAAATTTTGATGGGCTTGCCACCTGTGCCGTGAACCTCGGGCCCGGTGCGCCAACGGCTACCGTGCTAGCACCTAGCAAGTACCGAAAAGGTTGAAGCAGTCCCATAGTGTCCCCACATCATGCCATGTGTCTATTTGCCTTTAGAAATGAGTAAATTAGCTAAAATGCTAACATGCTAACAGTCATCATGCTAGCACCTAGCAAGAGGGCCTCAAGTTTAGAAAGTGCCAAGGTTGTCCTATAACCTTCCTACATCATGCCATGTGTGTATTTGCCTTTAGACATGAGTAAATTAGCTTAAATGCTAACATGCTAGCAATTAGCATTTAGCCACAGGGAGAGTTTATCTCAAAAATGAGCCATTAATCACGTTTCTACGTGGCCGTATGGCTGAGCTACAAGGCTGTGAAAAGTCTGTAAATTCTCGTTTTCCCTGGAATGTGGCTGTTCTAAAAATAGAACAGGTGTATCTAATCTAGTGGCCCATTTTTGAACGTTTTGGTGAATAGCGTCGCCATGGTTACACAAAACGTTCCAAAACATAAATACGCCTGTAGTCCTGAGCGTCAGGATTCCGGCGGTGTAACATGTGTGGGGGTCCTTCTTGCGGTTTTGGATGCATTACGCGCGCAAAAATGGGAAGATTAAGATATAACTAGAAAATTCCCGCGGAAATTTTGATGGATTTTGATGCCACCTGCGCTGTGAACCTCGGGCCCGGTGTCTGCCGTGCCACGCTGCCGAGCAACGCGGTGCGTACATTAGACGAGGCATTGAGCAACAAAGCTAACATGCTGAAATGCCAACATGCTAACAGTTAGAATTGTAGCGGCTAAAAAGAAAGCACCGAGTCTCAAAAGCGAAGAGTCAGTCCCATAGCGTCCCCACATCATGCCATGTGTGTATTTGCCTTTAGAGAGCGGCAAATTAGCTAAAATGCTAACATGCTGAGAGCAAGCTTGGTAGCATCTAGCAAGTAGGTACCAGGTCCCAAAAGTGTTCAGGCAGTCCCATAGTATCCCGACATCATGCCATGTGTGTATTTGGCTGTATAAATGAGTAAATTAGCCACAATGCTAACATGCTAAGAGTTAGCATGGTAGCATCTAGCAAGAAAGCATCTAGAAAGTCCCAAAAGTGCTAAGACAGTCCCATAGTGTCCCGACATCATGCCAAGTGTGTATTTGTATTTAGACATGAGTAAATTAGCTAAAGTCTAACATGCTAACCGTTACCATGCTAGGACCTAGCAAGAGAGCCTCAAGTTTAGCAGCTGTCTATGGGGCTTGCATTACTGAGCAAGCCCATAACAACACAAAGATAATAAGTAACTCATTGAGATAAAATTCACACAATAACTAAATAATAAAAAATTCACGCATTTAGAAAATAAATAATAAAGTGCATTTTTAACTGCGTTACATAAGCAAACATATTATCAACTCATGTCGTTTATCAAGCAATAAAGACCTGCTGAACTGCTACACATGTTACGCTCTTAAACCCCACTCAGCTGTCATTTCCCTGCATGAAATTAGCACGCTCCCAAATCCATCCCAGACCAAGCAGTCAGTCGTGTGTCGCACTCAAGTCGGCAGGTGACTAATTAGCTTCATGGCTAATTGCACGTGGTTTATTGTTTGCACAGGCGCTCACTGACCCCCCCTGCTTACAAAGCCGGACTCACTAGCGACTGACTATATATTTACAAAAAGAAACCCAACGTTCCTTCTCGAAGGGAGGATTTCTCCGAGCGAATTCCCCGCCAAGACAAATGAATGTTTAATAGAGATGACAAGAGCTCGTTGGGCTTGCTTTGCAGTCTTCCGCTGCTGGATAAACCGTTTCCCCTCTATCTGTCTCTCTCTTTTTGCCTTATCTTTGCAGGCGTAACAACGTGAATGACAAGTCCAATGGAGACCCTCCTGCTTTATCTGATTGTCCTCTGTGCGGCTGTCAGGGCCCACAAAGTTCAAGTCTGCCCGAGGCGCTGCATGTGCCAGGTGCTTAATCCCAACCTGGCCACGCTGTGCGACAAGAAGGGGCTGCTCTTTGTGCCCCCCAACATCGACAGACACACCGTGGAAATGCGACTGGGTGATAATTTTGTCACCAGCATCAAGCGCAAGGATTTTGCTAACATGACCAAGCTGGTGGACCTGACGCTGTCCCGTAACACCATCGGGACCATCGTTCCTAATGCTTTTAAAGATCTGGAGAACCTGCGAGCGCTCCACTTGGATAGCAACCGCTTGACGCGCATCACCAACGACACTTTCAGCGGCATGTCCAAGCTGCACCACCTCATCCTCAATAACAATCAGCTGACGCACATCCAGATCGGGGCCTTCAATGATCTAACGGCGCTGGAGGAACTGGATTTGTCCTACAACAACCTGGAGAGCGTCCCCTGGGTGGCTATACAAAGAATGTCCAGCCTCCACACTCTCAATTTGGACCACAATATGCTCAGCTACATTCCAGAAGGCACCTTCTCGGGTCTGCAGAAGCTCAAGAGGTTGGACGTGACCTCCAACAAGCTTCAAAAGCTTCCTCCGGATCCCATTTTCCAAAGAGCGGGTGCCCTGGCCACTTCAGGGATAATGGGGCCGACGTCCTTTGCGCTGAGCTTCGGAGGAAACCCGCTGAGATGCAACTGCGAGCTGCTCTGGTTGCGTAGATTACTACGAGAGGATGACCTGGAGACCTGCGCGTCACCGCAGCACCTCGCCGGACGCTACTTCTGGTCCGTGTCAGAAGAAGAGTTCCTTTGCGAGCCTCCTCTCATCACCAGGCACTCCCAGGTGTGAACACAACTTCATCCATTTTCTCATATTGTCACATCAAATATATCATTGGCTAACCTTGAACGACCTTCCTGGACCACGGCGCTAACAAGATATTCCTAAATATGTTCAAGGTTTAGCCAAAAGCTGATCTTGAGGGGGGGGTTTAATTAGCTATTAGCAGGTTTATGATGCAGCGAGGCTCCTATTAGGGTGATTACAGCCTTGACTCATGCATCCAAATAAAAGCATGCCATCAAATCCGCATCAAATGGCAGAAGCTGCAACGCAGGCCTCTTTTGCATAATTGCAGGCATTTATCTTTCAAGCAGCCCGAGCGCATGTTTACCGCGACGTGCCGCCATATCGACTGCCCTAAATCGAGCTAATTCAACGTTACGACGATGATCAATAGTCGATTCTATTTAGAGGTTATAAAGCAGTGAAAGGCACAACGTGGTCAATACTTCAGCAAGCGTTTACCTCTTTTTTTTTTTTACCTCATCCTCAGGAGCTGCGAGCTTTGGAGGGTCAAAGCGTCACGCTGCGCTGTAAAGCCCGCGGCGACCCGGACCCCATTATCCACTGGATCGCCCCCGACGGACGCCTCATGTCCAACTCCTCCCGGGCGACCGTACACACCGACGGCACGCTGGACATCCTCATCAGCACCGTCAAGGACTCCGGTTGGTTGAAAGCATCCATTCTAGAGTACAAGCAGAACATGTAGATCAGGGGTCTCAAACTCAATTTTTATTTTTATTTTTCTGCACAAAATAAGATGAAAAATAAATAAACAAATCAAGAATAAAGAAAATTAATAAGTAATAAATAAATATAATAATAATAATAAAACGGCAAATAATAAAAACTTAAGAAACCACATATAGTTGGTGGGTAGACAAATTATTTTTTTCAGATTAAAATGAACAAAGCATTATTAGAGCCCTGTAGACATGACAAAACACGACTATAGTCACATTTATACTCTTTTTGTTTACAACATATTGCGCAACTGCAGGGTCTTGAGACACATGCTAACTCGCAAACTAGAGAGCTAGCGACCTAAACGGTAGCCTTCAAGTTATTTCCTTTTAAACTTAAATAGCCAAAAACTTACCACTTCCACACGGATAGGGAGGATAACTATTAACAGTTATTTAACCTTTAACATGAACATGAATCAAACGTAATAATTTTTTCTGGGTACATGATACCATACAGCATCCATATCAAACTTGCGCGGGCCGCACTAACATTAAACTTTCATATCGAGGCGGGGGCCTCAAAATAGTGTCCTGCGGGCCACATTTGGCCCGCGGGCCGCATGTTTGAGACCCCTGATGTAGATGATGTAGTTGTATCTAAACGTGGAGCTTGTTCGGTACTGTGGCTAGTGTACCTATTTTTCCCTCCACTGACTTTATGCATGTGGAAAATAAGACAATAACACAACCAAAGTCACAAGCTAGGCTAGCTGCATCTTATTCTCACTGCTCAACACTACCACGTTATTCCAGTGAATTTTCTTCATTAATTACATCAATTACATCTTTTTGACTTGTAAAATTACTTCAGTTTTAAAATTTTTTGCTTTTGTTGGTATTTTAGTAGTTTTCTTGTATTTTTAGAATGAGGGCCAATAAATGATGTGTACTGTGTTGTAGTATTTATGAGTCAAATGATAAAATGCGGGCGGCACGGCGGTCTAGTGGTTAGTGCACAGACCTCACAGCTAAGAGACCAGGGTTCAATTCCACCCTCGGCCATCTCTGTGTGGAGTTTGCATGTTCTCCCCGTGCATGCGTGGGTTTTCTCCGGGTACTCCGGTTTCCTCCCACATTCCAAAAACATGCTAGGTTAATTAGCGACTCCAAATTGTCCATAGCTATGAATGTGAGTGTGAATGGTTGTTTGTCTATATGTGCCCTGTGATTGTCTGGCCACCAGTCCAGGGTGTACCCCGCCTCTCGCCCGAAGACAGCTGGGATAGGCTCCAGCACCCCCCGCAACCCTCGTGAGGAAAAGCGGTAGAAAATGAATGAATGAATGATAAACTGCTGCTGCCACAGGTTAGCAAAGCATTAGCCTTTTTGCTAGCTACTAAAAGTAACAATATGCTCCTCAAGGCTTCTTGTTTCGTCTCTACAAAAAAGTGGGTTGTATGTAAAAAAAAAAAAAAAAAAGCTAGGAATATTCATTTACTTAGTGTTGTGTTCTCACAGTCAGATATTCTGAGATGTACCACATTAAATACGCACTTAACGAGTGCTACTCTGGCTTTTATTACCGTTGCGCCGAACCTTTGTAATGTTTGTGCTCAATGAAGCCAAGCGGATGCTGTAAATACATTTCAATGTAAGCGTAATGGACCTAAACCGTGTAGAGTATGCGGCAGAAATAGAGCCAAGTATATAACCACTCTTGGGATTAGCATATTGGACGCGTGTGCAGCGTCCCTACAGTACAACGACGATAAAACCCAGCCGGAGCGCTAACCTAATTAGCTGATCTCTTTCCAGGTTCTTTCACCTGCGTGGCCTCCAACCCGGCCGGCGAGGCCCAGCAGAAGGTGGATCTGCTCATCGCCAAACTCCCGCACATCGGCAACAATACAGCCGCCGAACGGGAACCCGACCCGGGCTCGTCGGATATCACTACGGTGACCAAGACAGGGGCAGAGGGGCCGGGCGGGGTGCCTCTGGGGAACGCTAAGTCCAGCCAAGAGAGGAAAGTGGTCATCGCCGAGGCCACGTCCAACTCGGCCATGGTCCAGTTTCAGTTTCAGCGGAACATTCCAGGGATCCGCATGTTTCAGATCCAGTATAACGGGACCTATGATGACTCTTTGGTCTACAGGTCAGCACAATACCAAACCTTTGGGTCTGGGGGTGAGACTAAAACAGGACAAACAACTAAACTGAAAACGA
Organism: Doryrhamphus excisus; assembly: GCF_030265055.1. Classification (NCBI taxonomy): domain Eukaryota; kingdom Metazoa; phylum Chordata; class Actinopteri; order Syngnathiformes; family Syngnathidae; genus Doryrhamphus; species Doryrhamphus excisus. Next base: position 13,986,943 of record NC_080484.1, read on the forward strand.
CCTTAACCACATGATTAAACATTCCATGACCCCGGTTTTACCGACTCAGGATGCCAAATCCCGACGGATGTTGGGACTCGACTGTCTTTGCGATTATATGCGGTGTCCATTAATCCTATCAGGAGTACTAATGCACTGCATCTGACTTCTCATTCTTCAACTCATAATCCCCTTTGCCGCCGTGTAGCATTTACTGCCTTGATAATGCTTAATCAACAAAATCAAAAAAAAAACAAAATGTCAGCACTAAGCTGCACGCATAGGAAGATGAAAGAGCAGTAAGCCCGTGATTCGCAAAAAAAAAAGCATCCAAGGCGTCACCAGGGCAGCATTCTTTCATCTCTTTCGGTTCTTACTTTAGCGCCGCCATGATAGAACGGTCACACATAGCAAAAAAAACGTCAAAGTCAACACGATGCAGACACATGAGAGAGCTTAGACATGTCAGAAAAACAGAAGCCCAAATAGTACGCTTTTATCGCTAATGACGGCGCAGGGAAAGAATCACATGTCACAACTGATGGCGTCTTAAATGGCACCCCGGAGATGAACGACTGTCAACGGCGCCGTCAAAACAAACTCTAATCTCACACGCCTCTTTCTTTCCCCGCCCAGAATGATCCCGCCAACCAGTGAGAACATCCTACTGAACAACCTGGCGGCAGGGACGCAGTACGACCTGTGCGTCCTGGCCATCTACGACGACCAAGTGACCTCGCTGACCGCCACCCGGGTCATCGGATGCGCCCACTTCACCACTGAGCCGCAGTACCTGAGATGCCATTTTATGCAGTCGCAGTTCCTGGGCGGAACCATCGTGGTCATCATCGGGGGGATCATCGTGGCTTCGGTGTTGGCTTTTATCATCTTTCTCATTGTGCGCTACCGGGTGTGCAACCAAGGAGACGCGGACAAGGTTAGCCTAGCATGATCCTTTGTGGCTTGTATTCCGTTTGGATCTACAGTATCAAGTAAGGGATGAAAAACGATGTAAGGTGGTCAGGTGGTCCCATGGTAGTTTCTCACAAGTCAACACTAAATCCATCCATCCATCTTCTACCGTCGGGTTGCCTAAGCCCAGACTTCCCTCTCCCCGATTACTTTGTCCTTATCCTCCCGGCTGATCCCGAGGCGTTCCCAGGCCAGTACAGATACAGTCTCTCCGGCATGTGTCCTGGGTCTTCCTCGAGGCCTCCTACCTGTCAAATGTGCCCATAACACCTCCCCAGGGAAGCGTCCAGGAAGCATCCCGACCATATCCCTGAGTCCCATCATCAAGTTTCTCCTTATCTTCTCACCTTATCTCTAAGGAAGCCGCCTGAAGAAGAAAACTCATTTGTACCCGCCATCTTGTCATATCGGTCATCTGGACATCTCTGACACCTAATTCCATTGTCACAATCCAAAAGTTGTCAAGCTAACCCAACACTATCAATGAAATCTGGTTTTCCCCCCAAGGGAATAGCTCTCATTCCTGTCTTTCTCCTACTTCCTGTCAGGGGCTGGAGATGGGTGACATCCGTTCCCTGAGCAGTGACGGACAGCTTCAAAGCTGCGGGCTTCCGAAATCTCTCTCCAAGCAGGTCCTGCGTCCGGAGAAGAACGACAAGGACTGTCTAAGAGTTGCTTTGCCTCCGCTGGAGCCAGCCAAGCAGAGAACGCCTGTCACTGCCGCCAACGCCGCTGCCAACGCCAACACCAAACCCTGCGTCCCAGACTGCACGGTGTCCACATCGGCCGCCAGCCACAGTTGGCACCCGGCATCCCCGGGCGTCCCCAGAGTGAAACGTTCCACGGCGCCGTCTAAACCCTCCGAGGCACGCCTAGCGGACATTGAACTCAACAACGTGAACCGCAATAACTCCTCACAGATACCGCCCGTCGTGGCAAGAGTCACGCCCGGACAATGGACCGCAGGTCCCAGGGTTCCGCGAGCCCGCCAGGCACCGCGGCAATACATGACTGTGCCCGCCGGGGGTGTGAGAATGAACCGCAGACACTCCCTGAACGCGGACTCATCCAGGGAGCGCTTGTACGTGGCGTACCCCAAAACGGGAGCCAGCCTGCGGTCCAAGCGGAGCCTCTCCATGAGCGGCGAGCTCCCGCAGCTGCAAAGCACAACAAACATTCACCGGGCTCGCGACAAGTTGTCCAGGTCCGAGTGGCTTCTGGAGAGCACTTTATGATTTGGAGTATACTGCTTGCATCCTTTGGGTTTTTTTTTTTTTTTTTCTGGATTGGATTTGTGGCCTGCTGTGGAAGCTGCCCTGAAGGTCGCCTGCACAACTCTTAGGGAATATTATGGCTTCACTTTTGTTTTTATACACTATAACCTATCAATGTCTTCTTTCATAAGGGACTTTGGGCGGACCAAGAAAAGCACAAGTGTATAAAAGCACTCCTGTACAAATGTTTTGTTGCGTGTAAAAACCTGAGCGGACACTGTATTATACAGACGGTGGGGGGCGTGGCCTAAAGACAAACAGCAAGCACACATATTCCGAGAGTTACTGAATGTGCTTTACATCCCAGACGCAGCACAATGCAGCATTTTTTTCGTGGCACACGTTGACTCAGCCTTGATACTGCCCTCCGGTTTGAATCGATCAAATCGTTTCTATCATTACTTCATTACATAAAGACCCCAAAAAAATGCTTTGAATGATGACTGGCGCAGACGCAACGCCGCAACAAGCGAAAGGAGAAATGATGTGGCGTTCTGCGTGGATGAGCTCCAGACCAATGAGACATTTCCATGCTCCTTCTTCTTCTTCTTTTTTTTTTTTTTTATATAGACTTTTTTTTTTTTACGTATTACCATGACATGCTGGTGTAAATTAACTTGTAAGCGAAAGGACAATTGCGGGTACGGGATTGATTTTGCTGTTGTTTCTGTTTGATGTTTAACAGTATAAATAAAGCCGTGATACAAGGGACGTTCCATATGTCATATCCAACACTACCGTCGATGCTTTGCAGTAGCCATCGGGGAGCCACTTCCAGAAGTTTCCACCAATTTCTTTGGAGCTGTCAATCCTGATCAGGCTCATGTTTGTACCGCGGGGGGGTTTTTGTTGGCGGGATGACTACATCGGATTCGTAAATTGTGAGACGTCATGCCAACAAATGCCATTAATTAGATGACTCTGTCCTGAGTCACACCATTTTTTTTTTAAATGGTGTTCTTCCCGCTTCATTAACGTCATCTAGGGTCTCATGTTCACCCTATTAGGTACCGCACCCCCACGTCTGTGCTATAGTACACATGACATTTGGACTGAATATCTCATTCATTCATTTTCTACCACTTTTCCTCACAAGGGTCGCGGGGGTGCTGGAGCCTATCCCAGCTGTCTTCGGGCGAGAGGCGGGGTACACCCTGGACTGGTCGCCAGCCAATCACAGGGCACATATAGACAAACAACCATTCACACTCACATTCATACCTATGGACAATTTGGAGTCGCTAATTAACCTAGCATGTTTTTGGAATGTGGGAGGAAACCGGAGTACTCCGAGAAAACCCACGCATGCACGGGGAGAACATGCAAACTCCACACAGAGATGGCCGAGGGTGGAATTGAACCCTGGTCTCCTAGCTGTGAGGTCTGCGCGCTAACCACTAGATCGCCGTGCCGCCCACCTTTAAGTCATATACAATAAAATATGACATGCTTCTTAAAATTTGCAAAAACAAAACCAAAACATTTGATTGAATGTGGGCTGCACAGTGTACGAGTGGTTACCGCGCAGGCCACAAGGCTAGGAAACCCGAGTTCAATTCCTTCCTCCATCTCTGTGTGGAGTTTGCATGTTTTCTCCCCGTGCATGCAAACTCCACACAGAGATGGCCGAGGGTGGAATTGAACCCTGGTCTCCTAGCTGTGAGGTCTGCGCGCTAACCACTAGACTGCCGTGCCACCCTATGTTAGAATTTGTTAAAATCTACTAAAATCTGAGATTTCAGTTTTGTGGGTGAATATGGTCAATTACTAGCCCCAAATTATGTACATTTTTTTTCATATCTTTTCCCTAACCAAACATGAAAAATGGCTAAATGAAGTAAAATATGTAAAAGTATGAGGCAATAAAAAGACACCTTCAAAGACGATATGTAATATTCTACACTGGTCACCGACTGTCAGCAACATCACATGGATGATTCATGTCCGTCTTGGGTAATAGTAATAGCAGTGTAAAGGTGATTATTAGTTCATTTTTCAAAGCCTATTTAGAGGGCGGTGAACATAAACAGGCTGACTATGAAAATATCCCGTTCATGAATAAGGCATCCTACTTTGCAGAAATGATGCAACCAATTAACTGGCATAAAAGAGGGATTACTGTATTGCTGAGAATAAGCTAAATATGTAGAACATGTTGTTTGCCAGAACTTCATTCATTCATTTTCTAACGCGTATCCTCACAAGGGTCACAGTGTGCTGAAGCCTATCCCAGCTGTCTCGGGGTGAGAGGCGGGGTACACCCTCGACTGGTGGCCAGCCAATCACAGGGCCCATATAGACAAACAACCATTCACACTCACATTCATACCTATGGACAATTTGGAGTGGCTAATGAAGCTAACATGTTTTTGGAATGGGTGAAAAGCCATGCATGCACGGGGAGAAAACATGCAAACTCCACAAAGAGATGGCCGAGTGAGGAATTGAACTCGGGTTTCCGAGCTGTGTGGCCTGTGCGGTAACCACTTTTCCACTGTTTTGGGGGTTTTTTTTGTGCAAATTTTAAGAAGCATTTCATATTTAATTGTATATGACTTAAAGGTGGGCGGCACGGCGGTTGAGTGGTTAGCACGCAGACCTCACAGCTAGGAGACCAGGGTTCAATTCCCACCCTCGGCCATCTCTGTGTGGAGTTTGCATGTTCTCCCCGTGCATGCGTGGGTTTTCTCCGGGTACTCCGGTTTCCTCCCACATTCCAAAAATATGCTAGGTTAATTAGCCACTCCAAATTGTCCATAGGTATGAATGTGAGTGTGAATGGTTGTTTGTCTATATGTGCCCTGTGATTGGCTGGCCACCAGTCCAGGGTGTACCCCGCCTCTCGCCGGAAGACAGCTGGGATAGGCTGACCCTAGTGAGGAAAAGCGGTAGAAAATGAATGAATGAATGACCACTAAGAAAAAAGTGCTTGTTTATCTGAAATAAGGATTTTTCATTTTGCTTAGTTTTGAGTTTTTGCAGTTAACTGCACCCATCTGCTCTCTTTGTTCATTTCAGTGGAGTGGATTTGCGATTGCGACAGATGTTAGCGTTTGAAAATTTTTGAAGGGCACCGATATAATGTGTCTGAATGATACCTATCTTTGTTGTAAAAGACGGTCCACTAATTGGCCGACATGTAAAGGTGCAAACAATGCAAACCTAACAAAACAGAGCCACATGTAATCAAAAAAGATGGCCACCATTGTTTTCTTTTTTGGTTAACGTGAGGCCTTTTCTTTGGCCTGGTATCACCATACCGTGATGTCCCAACATTTACTGAAGCACACCACCAGGATGTAGCATTCCAAAGCAAAGCAAAGGAACGTACGCCCGCTAGCCCAGCGATACCAGCATCAGCTGCAACACGAGCTGTGATACGCTTGTGTGTATTTTAGTCGTCGGATGTAGCCTGATTGATTCCTACCTGCGCTTTGCTTTGCACAGCAGGGAGTCTCAGGGGGTGGGGGTGGGGGGCTGCGTACATGGTGGCTCTGAGACATACCGATATTCTGTCTTGCAGTCACGCGGGAAGAGGGATTTGCAAAGACGTGCGGAGCGTATACGACAAAGCATCGCTTGCATGCGTGCCGGCTGGTTCCTAGCATGTTTATTCATGGTTACCAGCCCATTAAGGGTGATTAAAATGCTGAGGAGGCTGGCCTGAGCCTCGGTTCATTCCTTGCAGAAAGCCAGAGGTGCCTGTTAATAATAGATGCAGGGGGGAGAGAGTCGAGGAGGAGAGGAGGAAAAGATGGAAGGTTTGCGAAACAAATACACAGGGAGGAGGGCGGGAGGAAAGCGGGCGAGGATGACGAGGGAGGCGGAGGAGCTGGGAGAAAGAGGCCACAGGGGGAGTGGGAAAGAATGCGGAGTGAAACACAAGAAGGAGGAGACGGGGAAAGAGCATCCTCTGTATGGCAGCCATGGAGCCGCCGGCTCTTCTGTATTCAAGGCAGCCATCCAAAGAGGGGAAGTGGGGACGGGGAGGGGGTGGGACGCGGCACTGAGGTGACAGACGTTGGCTTTGGGTCTAGTGGGGGGGAGGGTGGGGTGGGCCAGATCGAATCTACAAGCCGCCTCTTAGTGACACCGCACGAGAGCGACCTGCTTTCCGAAATCCTTCCAATGTGTTCACTCAAGCCTCTCGACAGGAAAACAACCTCGAGCACACAAAACGTCAGCAACAGACGCCGACCATCTGTAGCTCCTTTTTTACAGCCACCGACATGGAAGGGTGGAGCGGGGGCTGGGGGTTGAAGCTGACCCAGCATATTTGGGGGCTTTGGAAGCAGTAGTATATATATATATGATAAGGAGAAACGCTTTGCCGTGTTCTGTGTGAAATGAGCAGGCAAATAATTGTTGGATTTCACGCTACGGCACTCATATGTCCATTTTACCTGACCTCACGCTAACCTGGCCAGCAGGAAAACAACCATCTCACGCTAACCATGTGTAGCCCCTTTCACACAGCTCTTAGAAGAGTTTATATGCCGCTCTGACATTGTTTAAGTTGAGCGGTTACCGGAGCCCTAAGAGAGGCGACGACGCCTGTGTGAAAGCACGGGGGATGTCCTGCATGGCAATCATCCCATAACGGGATTCTGCATCATATCCACTGTAATATCCCACTCGGCTGTGTTCTGTGTGAAATGAACAGGCAAATAATTGTTGGCACTCATGCATCCATGCATCAATTTTACCTGACCTCTGTCTGAAAGAGCCTGTTGTGTGCCTTGCCAGCAGGAAAACAACCATCTCACCCTAACCACGTGTAGCCCCTTTCACACAGCTCTTAGAAGAGTTTATATGCCGCTCTGACATTGTTTAAGTTGAGCGGTTACCAGAGCCCTAATGTGAAAGCACGGGGGCGTCCTTGCATGGCAATCATCCCATAACGGGATTCTGCATCATATCCACTGTAATATCCCACTCGGCTGTGTTCTGTGTGAAATGGACAGACAAAAAAACGAGGGAGACACCGTTACGCTGGGATTTAGTCATTTTGCGGTATCTCTGTGTGAAAGAGGCTTTTGTGCGCCTGATTTGAAATGCTGCTCAAACGCCGCCGGGTCAGAGTGTTCATCTGAGGCTCTTTGATTAGCATCTCTTCCCCCCCTCCCTCACTGTTCCACCAATTAAATTCAATTTCTCTCTGCTAATGCTAATAGGCTTTTCATTTCTTTCTGCAACTTTGGAGTCGCGGTGTCCCTTTATGGAGCGCCGTCGCCCGCGTTTAACGACAGCCGTGATGAGCGGCACAATCCCATTGGAGCTCTGACGGCTCCAATTGGTGGCGTCGTCTTTGTTTTTAAAAGACGTCGCCGGGCCTATTTGAACAAACTGAAGGGCCCCGTTTGAATCAGATGGGTAATAGGAATACTTCATCAAAGTACACCGAGGTGCTCCGACGAGTGTTTTAGCACCTTTGGCTCGCCGGAGTTTTCATTATCTTCCAGCGGCAGCCGCTCTCATTATCATTCACACATGAGACCATTGTTTCCCCTGCTAAGCATCATTCCTGGGAGTACACCAGGAGAGCCCGGGGCCCGATAGCGAGCGCCACCAAAACAACATCCCTCCTACTGGGGGGGGGGGGTTGGACTGGAGGTGGCAGTGTAAAATATGCACCGGCAATTTTCATGGAGTATGCATTATTGAGAAGAGTAAATGGGTCCAGGATGAACATCATAGCTCATTAATAGTGAATGTGACTACTGTTTCTGGGAAAACAGCCGTCTGGGCGCGGGGGGGGATATAGGATGCGGAGGGAGGGAGGGAAGAGGAGGTAATTGAAACGGTCAATTCCAAACCAGACCGGCTTGTTTACTCAGCACCAACTGTGACTGGTATGAGAGGGCCAAGTATCCTGGCGCTGACGGCAGCACCCGCCACCTCTTCATCGTGACCGCGCCCGCCTGAGTCTGCTGGCGTCCTTCACCAAAACAACTTCTTTTGGATCCGCTGCATATTTATTACAGTAAACGTTGGATATATCGGACTCGGATATATCGGAAATTCGCTCACAACGGACAGATAAAAAAGAACCAATTTTTCTGTAATGCATTTCCAATAAAAATTCATTGCATATATCGGATTTTTTTATAACGGATTTCGCCTATTTCGGACAAAATCTCCAGTCCCGTTCCAATGCATTTCCATTAAATTTCACTCGCATATATCGGATGGCCGCATCGTGGCGCTCCGATTCGCCGAATCGTGACAGGCCGCTATACGACGTCATTTGCAGCGTTTGCAGCGTTGCCTGCGCGTCCAGGTACATTGGAAACATAGTCAAGGAAGTGCCTTTTTATAACGGATAAAATCCGATTTACGCCTATACCGGATATAAATCCGATATATGCGTAAAACGGACATTTTCCGGTATACGCATATAACGGATTTCGCTTATATCGGACAAAACCAGTGGGAACAATTGAATCCGATATATCCGAGGTTTACTGTATATGCATTTGACATGTCCTTTATGTGTTTTGTGTACAATGGGAATGGCTTAGTTTGTGCATTTAGGAATAAAACCCAACTTACACCACAACTAGGAGACCAGGGTTCAATTCCACCCTCGGCCATCTCTGTGTGGAGTTTGCATGTTCTCCCCGTGCATGCGTGGGTTTTCTCCGGGTACTCCGGTTTCCTCCCACATTCCAAAAACATGCTAGGTTAATTGGCGACTCCAAATTGTCCATAGGTATGAATGTGAGTGTGAATGGTTGTTGGTCTATATGTGCCCTGTGATTGGCTGGCGACCAGTCCAGGGTGTACACCGCCTCTCGCCCAAAGACAGCAGCGACCCTCGTGAGGAAAAGCGGTAGAAAATGAATGAATGAATGAATGAATGATTCCACTGTAATATCCCACTCGGCTGTGTTCTGTGTGATATGAACAGGCAAATAATTGTTGGATTTCACGCTACGGCACTCATGCGTCCATTTTACCTGACCTCTGTCTGAAAGAGCCTGTTGTGTGCCTGGCCAGCAGGAAAACAACCACGTCACGCTAACCACGTGTAGCCCCTTTCACACAGCTCTTAGAAGAGTTTATATGCCGCTCTGACATTGTTTAAGTTGAGCGGTTACCAGAGCCCTAAGAGAGGCGACGACGCCTGTGTGAAAGCACGGGGGATGTCCTGCATGGCAATCATCCCATAATGGGATTCTGTATCATATCCACTGTAATATCCCACTCGGCTGTGTTCTGTGTGAAATGAACAGGCAAATAATTGTTGGATTTCACGCTACGGCACTCATGCGTCCATTTTACCCGACCTCTGTCTGAAAGAGCCTGTTGTGTGCCTGGCCAGCAGGAAAACAACCACGTCACGCTATCCACGTGTAGCCCCTTTCACACAGCTCTTAGAAGAGTTTATATGCCGCTCTGACATTGTTTATTGTTCATTTAGGAATAAAACCCAACTTAAACCAAAACATCCACCATCTGGAGTTTTCATGGTGCGGACAATAAAGTACCTCTAACACTTATCAAGATCAGTGGAGCTAAAAGTGGGACATTAGAGACTTCCCAGTGTCCTCAAAGGCAGCATGAAGGCTGAAAAAAGGGAATTTAGCCGCACAGACAACAGTTTAGCTTACGTCAATTGGCATCATCGCCTCAGCCTCCCCAAGAAGGTTCCCACGACTTTTCCTCACCCCCCCCCCCCCACCCAACGCCCCCGGGCCCAGCATCTGTGTTCTGACTTCCATGCGCTCCGGGGTGATGGACGAGGCGGAGGCTGGCTGCATTTTACGGCAGACACAGCAGGCGCCATTAGGAAGCATTTTGCCTGATAGCTGCTATCGCTCATCCAGGTGATTTGCTCCGTCTCTTCGCCAATCGTTGCCAATGATGGATCTCTCATTGATTCTCCCCGTGTTGGAGATCACAAAGAGAACAAGCGGGCAGATGTTGCCGGCGAGCTCCCACAATCCATCCTGTGCTGCAGAGCAGAGGTGGTGGTGGTGGGGGGGGGCGTTGCAGTTTAAGCCTCTTTAGGGCTGCCATTCAGTGTGACTTTTTTAAAAAGTGCTTATGCTAATCTTGTTATCACTTGAGGCCTATGAGGATGGGAGGCTAATAGAGGATGGGAAGCTGCTGCAGGGTGGCAGTGGGAGGCGGGAGGGGTGTCGGCCTTGTCGCGCTTAACCCGAGAGCCTCCCCGAGCTTGCCAAATGCTGAGTCATGTCATAGCGATGCAGAAATCCACACGGCCCGGCGGGGGGCTCCCTCCGCCCGGATGGATGGGACAGGATTATGAAGCCGCTGTGTTTTTTTTTTTCTGCGCTAATCTTATTTATTGCTCACGCTGATCCCATCTAAGTGTGCTTGTCGGGTGCCGCCGCGTCGCGTTTAACACGGGTGTGACGCTAATTGCCCGTGCGAGGCGAGCATGCGTTAAAGGGGTGTATGGACTTAACAGCCCCCCCTAGGTGCAGCTTGATCATCCGTCATCCGTCCCCTCCCCCCAACAAGGCCTTTTGATCAGTCCCATTTGCAAAGTGGAACCTCCGTACTGATTAAAATCTCTCCAAAAAAAAGTCATTAGAAGATGTCTCACCTTCCGAGGATGGGACGTGATGAAGGTCCGAAATGAAGCATTCCTCCTGATGTAAAGGTCGACTCTTGATTGGCGGGTGAAGCTGGGAGAGAAAAACAGAGGATGAAAGACAATACCTTCATGATCATCATTATGTCACAACTGTAATAACCAAACACCCAAACAGGAAGTAGTAATCCTCATACGACGTGACAGGAAGTAACATGGCTACGTGAGCTACAGTGCTAACATTTTAGCAGCCACAGCAGGCTAGAAACAATATGTTCAAAATTTGTGTGTTTATGACAAACAAGGCACGGCGTCTCTTCGAACGGAGGCCACAATTTGAGGAAATACTTCAGTTCAGATGTGTAGAGAAGCCTGCCATGAAGTGTAGCAGCTACAGCAAAGGTTTACGACACACAATGCATGGCCGCCATCCACCCCAAGTACTGCATGTTGCTGCCCATTACTATGTGTATTACATGGCGGCTGAATACTCCAGGAAGGTACCACATCCATGAGGAAGGACTCCTTCATCATGGATCATGCACAAAAAGCCTCAAGAACGCATCTTCTAATTTATGAATTATTATGGATTTAGGACAGGGGTCTCAAACTCAATTTACCTGGGGGCCACTGGAGCTAGGGTCTGGGCAAGGCTGGGCTGCATCAGGTTTTCAAAAAAAAAATGCATTTATTAAAAAAATATACAAACTTTTTCAGTGCTTTATTTCCGATTTTCTACAATAAAAGCTCTGATAAAACATTCCACTGTTCTCAGATATCTTCATTTTTATTTTCTACACAAAATAAGATGAAAAATAAATAAACAAATCAAGAATAAAGAAAATCAATCAATCAGTAATAAATAAATATAATAATAATAATAATAAAACGGCAAATAATAAAATCTTAAGAAACCACATATAGTTGGTGGGTAGACAAATTATTTTTTTCAGATTAAAATTAACAAAGCATTATTAGAGCCGACTATAGTCACATTTATACTCTTTTTATTTACAACATATTGCGCAACTGCAGGGTCTTGAGACACATGCTAACTCGCAAACTAGAGTGCTGGCGACCTAAACGGCCTTCAAGTTATTTCCTTTCAACTCAAATATCCAAAAACTTACCACTTCCACACGAATAGGGAGGATAACTATTAACAGTTATTTAACCTTTAACATGAACATTAATCAAACGTAATAATTTTTTCTGGGTACATGATACCATACAGCATCCATATCAAACTTGCACGGGGCCGCACTAACATTAAACTTTCATATCAAGGCAGGGGCCTCAAACTAGTGTCCTGCGGGCCACATTTGGCCCACCGGCCGTGTGTTTGAGACCGCTGATTTCGGGTGTTCCATCAAATGTGGGTTAAACGTTAATAACGCCGTTCCCCAAGGTGAGATCATACCCTCTTGATCAACATGTTGAAACATATCAAGAATTTGAGGTTGTAAGCAGAGCTGCAAGATGCAAATGAGCCTTTCAAGGACAAAGGTTGACATATGACCGACAGGAAACGGAACGCACACGCCCTCAGACTCCCGTTCAATGCTGCCTGCAGCTTTCATTTGTGTTAGTGTCCAGTTAATTCATGACCCCAACATCATTGAAAGGCGACATAAGGAATCAATACACTGATTGTCAAAGCAGAATTCTTACGTTGGACCTCATTAGACGGCGTTCCTAATGAGGCCAAACAGTAAGGACAGGAAGCCGCCCGATGACATCATTCAGATGATTAGCATCATTAGCATTAGATGATGATGATGATGGCTGTGTCGGGCGCTAACATGCGAGGCGTTCTGTATCTCCACGCCGACATTGCGAGTGGTCATAGTCGAGTGTTACAAATTGCTGGGGTAATTCGGAGCTTAATTACTCCGCCGAAACAAATCAGGCGGCGGCACAGAGACAGACGCTGACTGCAAATAAGGCCGCCCAGAGACAGAGAAAGTGTGTCGGCGCACACTGGAGGAGACAAGGGCATCACAGCGAAGAGGAGGCGGGGGGGGGTGGATGAATTCCAAGCGGTATTGTGTGCTGTGACACGGAAGGAGGAGGGGGAAAAAAAAAAAAAGAAGTCAGCCTTGACATTTCAACTATTCAAAAGGCAGCCATCACATGTGTAAGTTGTGTCGAACGCCGGCGATGCTGGCGCTGTCAGCAGCCTGCCTTTCACACTCTCTCCTCTGTTACCTTGGCAACATATTTTCTGCATGGGAATAGCATCTCTGGCTGCGCTGGCTGGGAAAAAAAAAACACTTCAACACATTCCAACACACGGAAGGTTGAAGTTCTTCAAATTGACCACTCATTAAAGAAGGGGCCAACACAAGTTAGTGTTTGATTCCTCTGTGAAATTTTTGGATGGTGCCGGTGTACCTAATCAAGTGGCCATTGACTGTGTGCAAAGTAAAGTTTGTGGAGATTTAAAAGGAGGCCCATTACCGCCATTTGCTGGTGCCGTTTTGTGATCCCACCCTTCCCGGGGATTCATTTGGCTACAGACAAAAACAGCGAGAGTGAAAAAGAACCTTGTTATCAAGCAACGTAAAAAGGAATAATAAACCGCAGAGGGCCGAGGGGCGGATGTCCTGATGGTGTCGGCGCGGAGATGAAAGGGGCCGCCGTGACACAGCTTTGTTTCGCAGCTTGCGAAGCAGGCGGGGAGGCGGACTAATGAAAGGATAAATCCAGCTGCCGAAGTAGCACGGTGTAGCTGCCATGGCCGCCTGCTGCAAATAACTAAAAAGGATGAGAATGGCATCCAGGTAAACACGGAGCACGGGATTAAAGGGGGGAGCGGCGTAGGGGGTGCTGAGTGCTGTGACTCCTGGGAGAGAGGAGCCGTAATGAAATAAGCCTGTGAAAGAGAGCAGGTGTTGGAGCCTTGACAGACTTCAGCTGCATAACAAGTAGCACGTTTAGCCTCTCCTTGCTTTTGTCAGCCATGCCAATCTGCCGGATAAATAACCTCTTACTTAAAAAAACACAAGCAGACACACTGTGGTGCAATGGAGTCTCTCAACAATTACAATACAGTGAAAGCTCAACCTCCCCCACAGGAAATCATGGAAATAGAAATCATCGGCACCACGGCCAACCGGGAATCATTTATCAACTGTACAGGTAACGTTTTAGCATTCTTTACTGTCACACAAAAACAAAGAATCACTGGATATTAGTCCAATTCTCTTTCAAACATGTTGGACACTTTTCATGTTAAATACAACCAACCATTTTCCCAAAATATTTATGATTGTGGCTGCACGATGGTCGAGTGGTTAGCACGGTTTTCTCTGGGTACTCCGGTTTCCTCCCACATTCCAAAAAAAACAAAACATGGTTAATTGGCGACTCCATGGTTGTTTGTCTATATGTACCCTGTGATTGGCCGGCCACCAGTCCAGGGTGTACCCCGCCTCTCGCCCGAAGACAGCTGGGATAGGCTCTAGCACCCCCCGCGACCCTTGTGAGGATAAGCGGTAGAAAATAAATAAATGAATTAATTCATGATTGTGTATGATGAATACTGTATTAGAGATATATAATATATTTTTTCAGAACGATAACTTTATCATTTCTACATTTTACTTCGATGGAAGTGTGCAGTGTGCACACTAAGAAGGGCTGGATGAAATGAGGACGAGTCCTAATGAAACATCACGACATGACTACTACTAGGTATGTGTGTGTATATATATATATATATATATATATATATATATATATATATATATACACACACACAGTAAACCTCGGATATATCGGACTCGGATATATCGGAAATTCGCTCACAACGGACAGATAAAAAAGAACCGATTTTTCTGTAATGCATTTCCAATAAAAATTCATTGCATAAATCGGATTTTTTATAACGGATTTCGCCTATTTCGGACAAAATCTCCAGTCCCGTTCCAATGCATTTCCATTAAATTCCCCTCGCATATATCGGATGGCCGCATCGTGGTGCTCCGATTCGCCGAATCGTGACAGGCCGCTATACGACGTCATTTGCAGCGTTGCCTGCGCGTCCAGGTACATTGGAAACATAGTCAAGGAAGTGCCTTTTTATAACGGATAAAATCCGATTTACGCATATACCGGATATAAATCCGATATATGCGTAAAACGGACATTTTCCGGTATACGCATATAACGGATTTCGCTTATATCGGACAAAACCAGTGGGAACAATTGAATCCGATATATCCGAGGTTTACTGTATATATATATATATATATATATTACTCCTTTAATTGCGTGAGAACAAGCTACATAGATAATGGATGGGCTTTTCATTACAATCATCCCTTACCACATCACACTTGGAAATTTGATATTTCACTCTAGTACGTTTTTTTTATATATTCATGAATAATCGCTGTTTTGTAGTTGACTATGGTCTATTAGTAAAAAATAAAAACAATATTCAAACAAATTAGAAGTATTTTTGGCCTAAATTGCGTTTAGGAATACAGATATAAGGCATTCAGAAGACCCATTAAAAGATGTGATGATATGTCGTATTCTACACTGGTTACTGGGTGTCAGTACTTACATTGATTGAGGGCATAGCCACCGCAGGAAAAACTGTCCAGAAACAGGATGTAAAAAAAATAATTAACACTCACATTGCTAACGTGAGTGGATATTATGTTTACGATGTTTGATAATACAACCGTAAATGTGACTTACGTATGTCTAGACGGCTCTAATGTTAAAATCACTATTTAGAAGGTGGTAATCGTTTTTTTATTCACTATCTAGGAACATATTCCAGTTATACATAAGGAATCCTACTTCGTGGACATTCACTCATCACTGTCTGGAAACAATTAACCGGCATAAACAGGGGACTAGGATGTACCGTAGTCTGTTCCTGTCCCATTGCTTTATGACCATCATCACATTATTCCTATGGCACATTCCAGAGATTTACATGACCTCATACATGATTGGCTCTTGGCCCAATTCCCATGTGTATTGACTTTCCCCTGCAGTGAACACACGTCAACACAAGGTCAAAATGTGGGCGTGTCTTACACCAATGCTAAAGTTCGTCTCAGATGGTGTGAGATTGAATGAACCAGTACTTTCCAAAATAATTTAGACACTAGTTTGAAGCCTTAAACGAATAAATGAAGCCTTTGTTTTCCTTACCATAAATGGACATCAGCACCATGGAGAGCTGCCTGGTGTCATAACAGCCGTGCGCCAGAAGGGGGCAGCAGCGGGAAGCAGCAGTGTGTGGGCGTCTCCGAGCAGGCAGGAGAAAGGTGCACCTCTGCAGGACGCTGCTGACGTCGACAGTTAAGTTCATCCTGCTGAGTGAGCACAACACAAACATTAGAGTCAACTTCAGCATGGAAGTGGAAGCGAAATAAGGAAGGAAAATCCCTGCTGGCTGATGCAGATGAGACGCATTCTCTTCAGTTGCACAAGAGGTCCTCACTGGCCATACAAACTGGGACTTAAGAGCTAAAAAAAAAAAAATACAATAAAAGTCATATCATAAAAAATAAAAAAACAAAGCACTATTAAAATGACCACATAATTGCTTAGTGAAAGATAACTAATCAAGGTACATATATTTTTATCACAATACCCTTCTGAAAGTGTCAATCTTTGAGCAAGGCAGTGTCTGCTTCCATCGTAATAGCACGCAGCCTTTACATGTATTTTAGGCTGACGGTAATTCAATCAATAAAAACCAAATTGTACAAGGTGCTTCCTGAAACCTTCACATCTACTGATCTACTCTGCTGTCAGCCATGTTTTTACCGCAAGACGCTGCAATATGAAGACAACAACAACAAAAAAAAAGGCATAAATTCCAACAACAGACAGCTGTGTTAGAATCCAACAGTGCCGGCGTGGTGTCGCTTTATTGATACACACAGGTGCAACACGGGAGAGGTTATTGATTATTGTCTGTACACAACATTCTAACAAAAAAAAAATCTGGCTGTCACTAAAAGATTAACTGGTTAACACTAAAAAAAAAAAAATAATAATCAAATCCCACCTCTATAGTTCTATGCAAGTCCAATACAGCCATGTGATGCAAGTACAGGAGGTTATTGTGCGGTTAGCATGGATTAGTGTGCGGATGCAAACATTACAGCTTGGTGGTGAAACAAAAGGCGTACAATATGCACACCTGAAAGGCAAACAAAGCCATGTGACTCCATGAGAACAACAAACAGTATATACGCGCTTCGCTGCTCGCTCTGGTAAAAATAAGTCTCTGATGTTTTTTCACCCTGGGCTCCATCTTGAGCAATCCTGGGGGGGCTGGAGGGATGACGTCAGGTCTTTTGGGGTGTGGGTAGGGGGCGGTTGTCGTGACCGTGGTTCTGATTGGAAATGACAGCCAAAGCAATAGGATGCAGGAGAGCGCACTCAGTGTCTTTTTTTTTTTCTCTGGAAAAAGTCTGTCAGGTGTTGTTTTTAGTCATAGAATAAAAGTCTTTGTCATTCTGTTAGGACGCATCCCTGCGGCCGCCTCATTGGTTATTCTTGGCTTTGGCGTGTGTGAGGATGTGAGACTTGAGGTTGGTCGACTGGGCGAATTTCTTATTGCAGCCGTCGAAGGGGCACACGTACGGCCGGTCGCCGGTGTGGATCCGGACGTGCGTGCGCAGGTTGAAGTCCAGAGAGAAACGCTTGCCGCAGCCTTCGAAGGTGCACTGTCGAGGGGGAACAGGAGGTCAAGGGTTAGCTACCCGAAAGAAGCGCTGTGGAAATGCTGCATGTGTTCCAGTCCTCCTTACATCCAGGTGTGTTCACACTACACTTTTATCTTCATATTAAAATAGTAGATAAAAAAGTGATTTAGTGCTATCATGTCCGTCTTGAAAAGCAGACAGTTACTGTGATTGCTTTGAAAAAAAGATGGTGTGCATCTCTAATGAACGTATCAACACACAGGACTGTTTTCGGGATGTTTTGATGTTTGCTTCATCAAAATGTCTTGTTTGCAAATGATCAAAAACAGCACATGACTTGGGTTACCATTGTTTTAACTGCAAAACCTTAATTAAATTTGCTAAGATGTGCTTGTACTTGAACGCTGGTCAGCATCTTTTCATCCACAGAAAGAAGAAGAGGCTTTAATCGGCCACTTTGTGACCCGTGCAACTTTCATCCATTTAACGGCCCATTAACCCGGCAACCTGCACTATTAAATCCCCTTCATGTTGCAAGGAGATGTTTAGGATGATGATGACGACAAGGCTAATGCATAAGGGCTACAGGACTGTAGTCTAAGCCAACCTGGAAGGGTTTCTCCCCCGTGTGGACAAGCTGGTGGCGTTTGAGCTTGGAGCTCTCCACGAAGGCCTTGCCACACTCGGCGCAGACGTGCACGCGAGGCCCGTGGGTGTGGAGATGCTTCCTCATGGCCGAGTTGTCCCTGAACATCTTTGTGCAGCCCTGAGGAGAATAAACAAGCAGTGTCATGCACACAAAAAAAAAAAGACGGCACAGATGGTGCGCACAAAAATAGACAGTGTGGGTGTCTTAGTCCTGAAGTCTACCTGCTCATTTCATTAGGTACACCTGCTCAAGCTAATGAGAGGAAACAGATTTTCTAAATCTGGCTTTACAAAGACAATAATGCTTGCTTTCTATTATGTATTTGTGGTTTGCACAATACAAAGCACTGATGTGATCCTCTCATGCTAAAGAAGGCGACCATAATATTAGGAACAGCTCTCTAGGATATGTGGTATGATACAATGCAGATATTGTGCAGCGTCAAACTAACTTTATGAGGACAAGCTATCGTCCGTGGAGCATCGTCTTCTTTGACTTTCCTGGGTTTCATCCTGTTAAAGGAAAGAAAAAAAATGTAATTTGATCATCTTAGCATGAATCCCACCTTCATCTGCCAAGTCTTTGGTGTACACTCACCTGGCAAATTCCGCCAGTTGCTTGGGGTCGGACAGGTCAATGCCCGGGATGCCGCCGGGGGGCAGCTTCTTCCCCGTCATGTACTCGGAGTAATCTGGGGGCGAATTCTCCCCGACAACCTGCTCCTCCACCACCGACTCGTGGTCGATGTCTTTATTGTCATCTAAAAATACATTAGAGACTGAACCGAAAACACAGTAGCATTTCCCTGGGTGTGCACCTGCAGCAACAACAGTGCATTAGAAAATTACTACTGTATGGATATTTTTTAAGCGGTAATGTAGGATCACCAGGGCAAAATTTTGCCATAATCTGTCAATTTAATGTGTTGCCTTAGCAGACAGAATATAATGCAAAATGTGAAAAAATACATGTCTTTGGTTTAGTGTTTAACCTTGCTGCACGTTGTCCCCCGTCGACTTCTTATCACACACTGAAGTGAATCGGTACTCAATTCGTTCGAGTTACCGTCACAGACCACATGAACCGGGTACTCCATTCTCCCCTGTCACAGAGTACCAAGTTCCACCACCTCCCCGGACTTGTCCTGCATTTAATCACGCCCTGACATGTTACCTGGCTAGTAGCGGGAGTGCGTAAATCAACGAGTTAACCCGCGAGTCGCGATTTATTAAACTCGAGAGTTTTGACCAATTCGTTCAGGAATTGCACATCTCTACTCTTCATTTCTAGTTCTCACCAGCAGTGCTCTAAAAATAGCGCCACCCTGGAAATAGTTGCAAACCAACAAACGTACACGCTGACTTTGTGGTATTCAATGACACTAGTGAATAAATAAACGGTTTACGAAAATAATATGTGAAACTGCCTTAATTTGTTAAACAACATCGACAGATTGACAACTAGGCAAAGCTCAACAAGGCCAACTGTTAGCTGCTAACGGCTAATGCTAACTAGCTTGCAGCTTACTTGACGTCAAATGGAAAAAAATTAGCCTAATATGAACTTATACTCGACAAAGTGTCCCAGGAATGTGTCAGCGCCACAACGCCGAGGTGTTTCGCACTGTAAATTACTCAAAACCGACAACGTGTGCCTCTCCACCCAGTAAAAGCACGGCTTCCGCCGTGACTACCTAACCGCCACCATCGCCATTTTTTCGGGGCCGCCGCCATACTTCTCAGACTCGGGGAATATGGCGGCGCCCAGTAAGACTTAAAACATGGCTTCCCGTCAAAACAAAAACACATTTCCGCGCACCGAGCAGAGGTTTCACGTCGAAAACGAAACGCAACCTCGCTGGAATCGTCGCATCTCATGGTGGTTGCATGCGGACCATTCCAGGAAGTAGTCGGGTGCAGCAAGGACAACGCCCTGGCAATGAGGCCTCATGTAGCCGATATGTGACAGCCGCAGCTGGGCTAACGCTACTCACCCGACGCCCACATCGTCACCGAGAATTCCCCCTCCAGTGTCTTTATCTGCACCTGCTTTTGTTCCCATTTCCTCGCTCCGACCTCCGAGCCACTCAGATAGCTCTTTTTACCCGCTTTCTTGCCGCCGCCTCCCCGCTTCACTCGACCCACGGAGCTTTTCCCAGCTACAGTCACTAAAGTCTGTTCAATGTACTCGTCCTCCACCCCGGGAGCCGGCACCGGAATGAGAATCTGGTCCTCGAATCCTCCGCCGCCGTCATCCGTGTGTAGATCGCAATCATCCCCACCGACCACCTCCTCCCGGGTCTGAACCAGTATCACCTCCGGGTGGTGATGGTGATGGTGGATAGAGCTGTGGTTGTCCAGCGGCTGAAGTGCAATCATCGGCTGCTCGTCGTCTTCGTCCTCGTCGTCGTCGTCGTCGTCCTCCTCCTCATCATCATCATCATCCTCCTCGCCGCCGACCACCGTGGTCTCAATGGTCTCCACCGGTATGGTCTCCACCTCTATCTCATGGAGCTCCACGATCTCGGCCGGCATCTCCGAGCCGTCTGTCGCGATGTACAGCGTATCTCCGGATGCCATGTTGAAGTCCGCCAGCTTGCCTGTTTCATTCACGCCGTGTTTTGTGCTCCTGTTTCGGTGGGGATTAAGGACCCGCCACGCTTGCTCTCACACGCCCCCCAGCTCGGCTCTTGCTTCTTGCCCGCCTTCGATGCCTCTTCTTCGGCACCGAGTGTCGCCACTCTCCAGTCCCACGCCAGATCTCGCCGCCACTTTGCGCCCTCGTTGTGAAACATCGCGAGACTTGAGCGAGACGCGGAAGTTTCTTGTTAACGTTTCAGTGTTTTGTTTTTTTTTCATGTTCACAAAATTCACGAAATATACAATTACGATTGGGTAACTATAAAGTATTGAAACACTTATATATGCACTGCTACCATTAAAAATCACTTTTATGTCGTAGCAAATGTTCGCCATGTGCTATTTGTGTGTGTATGTATGTTTTTATATACATATATATGTATATGTGTGTGTATATATATATATATATGACACAAAATATTCAAAACACACATTAAATGAAACAGTGAGGCTTAATTATCCAAGACATTGTTCACAGTTTTATTTGAATTCATTTCAAAGTCAGTGCGTTTTGTCTTTGTCTCACTGTCCACCAAGGAAGCACTTTGTCATAAAGATAATAAAATGAACAATACTGGCAGCCAATAAACAGTTTTTTAAATGATTATTGACAACATGATCACAAATACTCCGGTGTGTTAATTATTATGATTATTTTCTTCAAAATGATGCAGTGTTCTCCCAATGTTTTGTCGTTGGTCAGAGCTGCATGGCTGTGTTGGCCATAAAGATTAATATCCAATACAAATATAAAACAAATACAGGTCAGATGATGAGAAACATTTGCTTGTACAGTTCATACGTGAATAATATAAAACAGAATGATTTTAAAATATGTGCAATCATAGTTTTATCTTTACTATCATATTGTCCTCATTATTACTGACTACAATTTCTCTAGGAATACATCAATAATGACAAATATGATAGTAAGGGTAATACGAATGAGCGTAAACATGTAAAAAAAAGAAAAGTCAAATAAACTCTTGAAAAGCATAAAACAATTCAAATATATAGAATTCTCTAATGTTCTTTAGGCCAAACAGAGACAGGGGAACAAGGTGGGGAACAAAGAGACAGAAATGTAAGAATCGTACAGCGTCCCTCCACACACACACACACACACACACACACACACACACACACACACACACGGCTCCGTGGAGAAGCACAAAGTCGATGTCACACACACTTGTCACTCACAAGTGTCACAGCAACATGGCGGCGCCTGAACACCACAGTGAATGTCACAGTTTGAGCCTGACTTCTCCTCCTTCTCCTCCTCCTCCTCCTTGTCCTACTCCTGCTTAAATAGGCGTGTGTTTCTGGAAGATTATGTCGTGCTAACTCGACTGAGTTCATGTCTAATGGCTGTGGAAGAGGGAGAGAACACAAAGGCAAGAGAGTCATTATTGTAATGACAACATGGCAAATTATTACTGACTTGGATGAAATGTGTTCTTTGGGGGAAAACAGTGTATTTTCAGACAATAAATGAAAAAATACATTTAAAAAGTTCATTTTTTTGGACTAAAAGCCTGTGAATTTCTTTTTTTACTCCAACCACACATCTGTGTGAGTACACTGTACTCCAGGGGACTCAAACACGCGGCCCGCGGGCCAAATGTGGACCGCAGGAGACTAGTTTGAGGCCCCCGCCTTGATATGAAAGTTTAATGTTTTGTTTGATATGGATGCTGTATGGTATCATGTACCCAGAAAAAAATATTACGTTTGATTAATGTTCATGTTAAAGGTTAAATAACTTAATAGTTATACTCCCTATCCGTGTGGAAGTGGTAAGTTTTTGGCTATTTAAGTTTAAAGGAAATAACTTGAAGGCTACCGTTTAGGTCGCTAGCTCTCTAGTTTGCGAGTTAGCATGTGTCTCAAGACCCTGCAGTTGCGCAATATGTTGTAAATAAAAATAGTATGAATGTGACTATAGTCGTGTTTTGTCATGTCTACAGGGCTCTAATAATGCTTTGTTCATTTTAATCTGAAATAAATAATTTGTCTACCCACCAACTATATGTGGTTTCTTAAGGTTTTATTATTTGCTGTTTTATTGTTATTATTATATTTATTTATTACTGATTGATTGATTTTTATTCTTGATTTGTTTATTTATTATTATTTATTATTAAATACGTTTTTTTTTTTTTGGAAAACCTGATGCGGCCCAGTCTTGCCCAGACCCCATCTCCAGTGTCCCCCAAGTAAATTGAGTTTGAGACCCCTGCTGTACTCCATCCTGTATGCGTTTGTGCTTTCCTGTTACTGTTATCAGCAACTTATAGTTATATAGTGCCCTCCAGCGGTCACCAACATGCATTGCAACACAACACTGGTTTAACTTCAAATCAGATAAAAGTGAACTTACCAACAATTATTTCTTCCTTGACTTTGTGCAACTCACGGAACACTTCTTCCAAGATCTCCTAAAGGAACACAGATCGTTTTTAAAATGATTCTCTTAGCCCAAACCTTTAAAAAAACACAATCCTTCCTACCTGTTTCATTCGATCCATGTCTAGCGAGTCTGTGTCGTTGGCACTCCCCACGGGTCGTACCCTGCATTGTCATAGTAAAAATACTAAGAATAATAGAGATGCACGATATCCTTTTTTTCAAACTGATACCAATATGTTCATTTTTTTGATGTATACACCAGGAGGAAAGAAAGACTTGAAAGATTCCAGGGGCCAGGAGAACCAGAGTATAGAGGGGGAGGAGAGTCCTGGCGCTGCCCAGCAAGGTGCACTGTATTCGGGCACATGCTCTGAGCAGCCGGTGTGACACCACGGAGGTCTCCGGCAAACCTTTGGCCGTTTTTAAAGGTTTCAGTTAGCTGATCAGGTTTCCCTGATATCATGATTCCCTGATATCGGGCTGATAATGATGCGTTTGATGATTGTCGTGCACCCCTTAAAAATAATAAAGTAGATCCACCTGTGTGATACTGTGGTCTTCTTACCTTGCAGCCATGGACCTGTCCACAGAGTTGGTTCGGTCCCAGGGCTTTTTAGCACCGTCTGGACCAAATTTGCACAAATAAAGAAAGCACAGAGATGGGTGATGTGGGAATAACTCTAATGATAGAAATGATGCTGGAAGAAAATAGGAAGTGAAACACCGCTGTCCCACCTGTGGAGTTGTGACCCCCCCTGGTGTTCGGCGATGAAGAATTGGGGTCATCCTAAAGGAAGACAAGGCATCGTACGCTTACGGTGGTTATTACAGAAGATACCATGACTGTTCAGTGGGGGTGCACACTCACGTTCTGGTTGTCCTCCGGCTTCTCTGACGCCGCTTTTCTTCTGGGAGCAAGAAAAGGCGCCATGTTAGATATGCAAAGACATCAAATGTCGTGCAACTTTTTTGTCATTGGTGTATGTATATATTTTACTTCTTCATTTTTTTAACAAATACTAATGTTTTGCTATAAGTTAATTATATACAGTATACAGCATGTGTTTGCATAGATCGTATTATTCATTAAAAACATATTAGATTCATTTAGCTCACAAACATGCAATATTTAGCTAGAATTACTAATTGTACTTTTATTGAATTTGATATATAGAGTAGTACACAAGATGTGTTTAAGGTTTTATTTCTTCATTTGCATGGAAATGATTCCAAATGGAAGCCTTTTGGGGACTTCAGCAGAGAGTAATAATGTTCCATCGTCTGACCTTCGCGCCAAGAGAGCGTTCATCTCCTCCATCAGTCCTCCACTGCCTCCGCTCGTCCGGTTGACCTCGTTTTTGGCGGTGGGAGTTCCGTCTTCCGGCTGGTGAGAGGAAAGTACATGGGTAAGGACGGCCTGCTTTGGGATGTTTCATGTTTCAACACTGAACAACTCACTCTTTGAACGCGGCGCAGCTTGGCGCCCGCAATCATGGCGGCGAGACCCGTCGGGGCCGCGGGCTCCTCCCCGTGACTCGGAAGCGGAGGAGGGAGGGGAGGCGGAGGCGCCCCGGCGGAAGGCGGCGGAGGCCCCGGGGGTGGCGGCGGCGGAGGAGGAGCCGCGTTGCAGGGGGGCGGCACAACAGGGGGCGCCACAGAGAGCACGGCAGGATGGCCTTGGAAAGGAGAACCTGGAGGGAAGGCGTCAGGGTGGCTTCATTGGCAGCAAACGGGAATAACGTGAGGAGTGGGACCTCGCTACCTGAGTTGGAGGAGCGGCGCTCTCGCTCCATGTGGGCCTGCATCTGCTGCTGCTGCTGCTGCTGCTGCTCCATCATCTGTCTGCACCAACACACACACACAACCCCTTAGACTCCCACAATCAGGGGTGTCCAAAGTGCATTTATCTATTGGCCTGCAGCACATCATGAAAATAATATCATAAAAAACAACAAAAATTGAAAAATCATCTGTAATTTGACAAAAATAAAGTCAAAACTTGACAGAAAAAAGTTGCAGTTTTCCGAGAATAATGTGGTAATATTATGAGAAAAAAAAACAAGTAGAATCAATGGAATAGTCATAAAAGCCGTCAATGAGCTTGTGGAAAAAGTTGTAATGTGACAAAAATATTATTCAAAAAAAGTCAAAATGACAAGAAGAATGTTACAGGAGCAAAGTAGAAGTGGAAAAAAATTTAGAATTTTCCAAGAATAATGTAAAAATATGAAGAGAAAAAAGCTGAGAATAAACTTGTAATATTACAAAAAAATGATATCATTTTAGTAGCATGGGGTTGAAATATGAAAGAAAATGAATATATAATATTATATAATATTATATAATATTATATAATGAAAATATTTTTTCATTATATAAAATATCATCATATGAAAAGAAACATTTTAGTTGTGGAAAAGTTATCCTGTTACGGGAATAAAGTCAGAATACTAAGACTAAAATGGACAAAGATTATTGAAGAAAGTTTAAATATTTGGAAAATTAAGAAAAACAACAGCAAAAGTGGGGAAAAGAGCAAAGAGTGAAGCTGTTATGAAAAATAATAATAATATGTTTCTTCAGCGATGCTGACATGACTTGTCAGCACATCTACACTACGTGCTGCTTTTCCTGTCATTTTCCACCACCTTTGGACACGCTAGCTCTGCATGCACTATAAAAGCAAAAGTATTGGGACACACTGTACCTGATCAAGGAAGTGAACATCGAAGTAGCGTATCATTTAGTAATGTTTAATATGATTACAAATGTTATAAATATAATTATGTATGAATATAATAATATGATTAAAACATTTCATAAATATAATTATGTATGAATATAATAATAGGATTAAAACATTTCATAAATATAATTATGTATGAATATAATAATAGGATTAAAATATTTTATAAATATAATTATGCATGAATATAATAATAGGATTAAATCATTTTATAAATATAATTATGTATGAATATAATAATAGAATTAAAACATTTCATAAATATAATTATGTATGAATATAATAATAGGATTAAAACATTTTATGCATATAATTATGTATGAATATAATAATGGGATTAAAACATTTTATAAATATAATTATGCATTAATAATAGGATTTAAACATTTTGTAAATATAATTATGTATTAATATAATAGGATTAAAACATTTTATAAATATAATTATGCATGAATATAATAATAGGATTAAAACATTTTATAAATATAATTATGTATGAATATAATAATAGGATTAAAACATTTTATAAATCTAATTATGTATGAATATAATAATAGGATTAAAACATTTTATAAATATAATTATGTATGAATATAATAATAGGATTAAAACATTTTATAAATATAATTATGTATGGATATAATAATAGGATTAAAACATTTTATAAATATAATTATGTAAGAATATAATAATAGGATTAAAATGTTTTATAAATATAATTATGTATGAATATAATCATGGGATTAAAACATTTTATAGATATAATTATGCATTAATAATAGGATTTAAACATTTTATAAATATAATTATGCATGAATATAATAATAGGATTAAAACATCTTATAAATATAATTATGTATGAATATAATAATATGATTTACATATTTTATAAATATAATTATGTATGAATATAATAATAGGATTAAAATATTTTATAAATATAATTATGTATGAACACAGTAATAGGATTAAAACATGTCATAAATATAATTGTGCATGAATAAAGATATAACAAGAATACATCTTTAAAGACCTCACGTCCACTTGAAATTGTTATTTGGGTGCGCGAGGAGATTTGTGTCAAAGTCAACAATCTCTCTTTTTTTTTAATCCAACATGAAACCAATGAGCTGTCTGCTAAAGGTCAAAGGTCGGACTCATTTGGAAAAGGGTTACATCACCAAAGAGGATTTGGAAGCAGCTTTTCCCCTCCTCCCCCCCCCAAAAGAGAGCGTCTGTGTCCGTGTTATGAGTGCATGTCATGTTTTGGTTACCTGGCTCTCTGGGCTTCCATCTCTTCTGAGGTGGGTCCGTTCTGGACTTGGCGCTGCACAGCTGGACCTGCCAGGGAGGAAACATCTCAGGTGAGATGGATGGAAACATCATTGGAGCACATTTGTAGTCCATCCATGTACTCAAAGCGCCAGCCTTAACAACAGCGCCGCCATGTGGTGTCCTGTGTATTTGCACAGCCAGAAGCCGCCTGCATTGGAATAATAATAATAATATGCCTTTGTGTCACAATTTATAAATCTACAAAGACTATTTCAGTCGAAATATTTGGAAAATATATTAAAAAACATTAGCAAAATGGTGAAAAAAAGAGTAAAAGTCGATATTAAGTTTTTTCCCTTACAGTGTACGTGAAAGCTGAGATGAGCTACATGCACAACGTGTTAGCATATCCACACGTGTTGCTTTACAAAATATCAAGGATCTTTGTCCCAGATTGTGTGCAGCGCTAGAGGAGTGGAAGAGTTAGCTCACACCTAGCATGCTAGCATCCTCTGAGTGGTAAAGACAGGAAAGAGGGAAAGTCATGCACCAGGCGCCAGGCGCTCCACCTACATGACATGCTGAAGAAGAGGAAGCGGCCGTAGCAGACACACAGACACCGACACAACCTTTCCCTGCTCACGACCATCGCTCGCCTTCACCTGCCCGCTGTCCGCATCCTCCGGACCTCACCTGACCCCTCCCCCTACACGGGCCACCAACGGGATCATCTGTCACGTCGCTGTAATGCTAACCTGGGGCAGCAGACGTGCAGCGAGAAGGATCACGTTCCAAAGAGGTGCTGTTCATTCAGTCAGTCTCAGTGGGGATTCTGCATGCAGGCATTGAGGGCGCTGGTGGCGCAGGGGGGCGCAGGGGGCGCTGGTGGCGCTGAGGGTGCTGGTGGCGCTGAGGGTACTGGTGGCGTTGGGGGATTTGGGAGTGCAGGGGGCGCCGAGGGGGATGGGGGTGCAGGGTGCGCTGGAGTGCAGGGTGCGCTGGTGGCGCTGAAAAATCTGCCTGTGAGGTTTTGGTGACGTGTCTGTGCTGTGCGCCTGTCAGCCAGTTTACCATTACACATGCTGCGCTTCCCCTGCGCCCCGAATAGACCAGGTCGGAGCTGGCGAGCTTTCTCCGCATATTTGGCACACTGTTTTGTCACCAAATTGTCACTGTGCCAAACTGAATATGTGGACTCCTCCCATGGTGCGCCGCCACGCTCATCTCGGCGCAGTCCAGTCTACCAAATTGGCTGTGCACAGTGGTGCACTGGACCAAATTGCCACTGTGTGGGCTGTGCCACACTCCGCCACCCTGCGCCACCTTAGGCTGCGCCACAAAATTAGAGCTCAAGTGCGCAAGTGGACATACGTGTGTGAATATATCTACGTGTGTCTGTTCAAGTGGGATCTTATTGAAAAACAAAAGCATTATTTGTATTTTTCTTCATCTGCTGTTGTGACAATTGTTCATCGTTCTAATCTGTAATCTCCACACAGACCTTTTTTTCTTTTTTTGAGGGGGGACATTAAATCCTGCAGACTTTCCAGGTTTCAAAGACCTCCTGCCTTATGATGCTCCTACACAAGAGGATTATGGACACACGGCTCAATTCATTTGGATAGAGAAATACTAAAAGCTTGACGGCGCTGACTTTCACATTTTCTTTTGGGTGAAAGAGCACACACTCCACCACACGCACACACACACACACACACACACACACTTCATCATCACACTCCTCCTCACCACTGGAAGGAGTAGACACTTGTTCAGGACAAGGGCTTTAGCAATGGCAGGCTAATGTTTGCATGTCCCAATCCGAATGGACATAGGTCTTTATGTGAATGGATATACAAGGGTTAACATTACCGCTTTATGTGAATGGACATACAAAGATTAACATTACATCTTTATGTGAATGGACATACAAAGGTTAAGATTATGTATTCATGTGAATGGACATACAAAGATTAACATTACGTTTTATGCGAATGGACATACAAAGGTTACCATTACGTCTTTATGTGAATGGACATACAAAGATTAACATTACGTCTTATGTGAATGGACATACAAAGGTTAAGATTACCTCTTTATGTGAATGGACATACAAAGAGTAACATTACGTCTTTATGTGAATGGACATACAAGGGTTAACATTACGTCTTAATGTGAATGGACATACAAAGAGTAACATTACGTCTTTATGTGAATGGACATACAAGGGTTAACATTACCTCTTCATGTGAATGGACATACAAAGGTTAAGATTACCTCTTTATGTGAATAGACATACAAACGTTAAGATTACATCTCTATGTGAATGGACATACAAATGTTAACATTACATCTTTATGTGAATGGATATACAAGGGTTAACAGTACTTCTTTGTGTGAATGGACATACAAAGATTAACATTACATATTTATGTGAATGGACATACAAAGATTAACTTTACATATTTATGTGAATGGACATACAAAGATTAACATTACGTCTTTATGTGAATGGACATAGAAAGGTTAACATTATGTCTTTATGTGAATGGACATACAAAGGTTAACATTACGTCTTTATGTGAATGGACATACAAAGGTTAACATTACGTCTTATGTGGTGACACAAGTAAAGTGAAGACAAAAGAGCAACAAGGACCCACCTCCATCCTGAGCGCTGAGCACGTTGAGGGCAAAGAGCATGGCGTTGGAGAAGGTGGTGGCTTCCTCCTTGCTGGCAAAGTTGAGGCCGTAGACCTGCCGGGCGTCCCGCCATTGGTGGAAGGTTGGCGTGGCCTGGTTGTATTTAAGGCCCTTGACGATAGAGTAGTTGATGACCACCTGGGACAGAAGACGGCACACCAGACACACGTTTGGATGCGGTTTCTAAACCTTTGACTGGTCCCATCTCCTTCATAGCACTTCTAGTTCCAGCATAGAAAACCTGTTTATGACTATCTATGCAGGAGTTATCATTATTAGAGCCCTCCAGACATGACATAACACCCCTAAAGTCACCTTTACATTAGTATTAGCCAATATAGCAGATATAAACACAAGACATCTTAGATGTAAATAAGATAACATAGACCAACACGTGGACAGTGTATTTCCTGTGGCGTCTATAGTTTCCTCAAAGTATGGTAATGGCGGCTTTAAATGGCTTTAGACTGCTATTAGCAAATATAGCAAGAGTAAATAAGCCATTTAAGCCATTTAAGCTAACATAAAACTTCCAGGCGGATAGGCATGTCAACCTCCAATACCTGCCTGTTCTGGCCAACAAATCGCATGTTCTGGCGACACCTTGTGGCCAAAGTAGAATACTACACTCATGATTAGAACGCTTCTTCTGCTGTGTATTCATATTTATTATATAAAATATATAATATATATAAAATAAATATATATAAAATATATTATATATATTTATATAGGTTTGCATATTGTTTGACTAATATCAGCCATATTGAACCACATTCTTTTTGTCTTTTTGTTTGTCTTGGATGTTGTTCTACCTGCTGGTCCTGCAGCTTGACGCCCACCACCCTGAAGGTGTTGTTCCCGGTGTTGTGGTAGATGTTGATGCGGCTGAATCCCTGCTGGCCGGGCTTGATGGGCACCCACTTCTTGCTGGTGTCGTCGTAGACCATGACAGAAGCCCTCGCCTGGCAGATGCTCTGCTCACTGCGAGGACGCAACAACGTTTAGAATCATCACCAGCCTTACGCCGCCATGCGCCTGAACAGCAAGCTCCTTGGGAAGTACAACGCTTCTCCACTCCTGCTTACTGTGTTCCCGCCATGCTAAACTAGTCCCAGGACCAGGACCATGTAGAGCTTTGATCCTTTCATTTCAATCTAATGACAGGCAAAACAAACATCAATAAGATCATAATGCCATGACAACCTTCTGTCTCCTACTAACTACATCATTCAAAATAGATGGCAACTTCATCATAATGTTTATTTTAATTAGGCTTTTTAAAGAATAAGTTTATCCACAAAATATGACAAGTATTATGGATTTATTTCCAGAAGAATTCTGAATTTATTACAAAATGGTAAAAAAAAATTATTATGACTTCATTCATCAAAATAGGAATTTTTACACAAAACGACTTCTTCTTTCTTATCACCTTGTTCTTCTAAACTTTATTCCCAGAAACATCCAGCTTTCTATGATAAATGGATTATAGTCATATTCATTTTTTCTCCTTCTAAAAGCTATTGATGGTAATATTTGCGTTTTTCCTAAAATGTATGACTTTGTTCATCCTGGATGAACGTCATCCTGGATTTATTATCGGCTGCATTTGGCAACCCATACGAGAAACACCTCTCAGTGTCATTCACTTCACTTCTACCAACACAACAACAACACAAAACAACACCACAAAACCACAGTTGTCCATCAGCTCATTGGAGTGCCTTCGCTCGGTGTACCTAATGAAGTGGCTGCGGAGTGTTTGAACGCTTTGACTGTCTCCCTTCTCCTCCTCGTCTTTTTCTGACGCAGCTTTTTAGCTCTGCCTCCAGGGTCGCTTGGTCTAATTTTAGCTTGGCAGGGAGGCAAAGACACAGATGGGACGTAGCTCCTTAATCTCATTAGCAAGTCAAACAATGTTTCTGTGTCTGTGTCTTGTTCCCAGCCTCATCAGTCTTCACATAATTCCATTTCATTTACCTCTTTTATGGGGGGGGGGTGTCTAGGGTGTGTGTGTGTGTGTGTACGTGAGTTGCAGTCTAAGGGAAAGTGGGGCGACAACGGGCGCCACGGTGGGTTGAGATAAACGCAGTCAGATGGGGAAAAGCATGCAGACACAACACTGGAGGTCACACACACACAAACACACTCACAAACACACGCGCGCACACACACACACACACACACGGCAGCAGACTGCATCTGGCTGAGACAATTGATGTAAGCATGGATTAGCAGGCTGCATCCAGATGAAGTGATGTGTGTACAAATACTGTTATGTTATTCCAGATGATGACTAATTAGCAGTGATGAATGAAATTCATTTCGATATGGACTGGATTTGTTGCGGGAGGTGTCCTGTTTCAAGATGGCGCCGCCCAAGCGCAAGCTACTTACGGGCAGCTCTGTATCTATGGATGTTACCTTTGTAGCTTGACTCTTGTTACGTTGTTTACACTCGGGAGCAGCTGCTAGTTTTGAGCACCCCTTTGCTACACAGAGAGACTGGAGATCCTCGTGGAGATACAGAGGAGGAGAGGCTACATAGCGGGAGTAAAGAGCCAAAAAAGATGGTATAAAGGTTGCTGGATAAAGACAACATCCACCATGTTTACCGTCTGTCATTGTGGGGAACGTGAACTGGAAGCGCTAACGGTGCTAACCCGGCTGCAGAGAAGCTAGCGTGATTGGGACTTTGGTGAAAGTAGGTGTTTTGAATGCTTTTAAAGCGTAGCTTTAGCTGTTTTGTAATATTAGCTTCCCACTAATCCACCTCATAAAACTCAAAGTAAGATGAGCTAAATGGAAAGTGGAAACTTAGCAATTGCAGTGACAAATTTTAGCCAGTAGGGGGCACCACTGGAAGTAATACAATGGAAGTCACCATGTACAATGCCACATTAAGTCACATCATTTGGAGATAAAATCTACAAAATATCACACAAAAGTTCAAAACTGTAAAAAGAATAACAATCTCTTCTCATTTGTGTGTTTTTATAGCCTGACATTGTTCCATTGGGCCAATTATGACGTATTACTCATTATGGCACTTTATTCTTATTTTGTTTATTTCTCATAATATTACAAATGTAAAAAAATGACATTTTTTCTAACTAAGATGACATTAATTATACATTTTCCCTCATATTGTGGGATTATTCTCATAAAATGACACATCTCTCTCATTAACTTACAACATTTTTCTCTTAATATTTGGACTCCCAATGTTGGTAGTAAGAAAATAAACGTAATCTTATCTCCCTACGTTTGTATGCCACATCATGCACACACACACACACACACACACACACACCAGCAGGCGCAGCACAGTGTTCATAATTTATTTTCTTGATTTAACATGTCGACTCGGTTAAACTTTAAACGCCACTCCTCGACAACTGCCAGAAAATGGCGGCGAAAAGTCCCAGCAGCATGAATAAATAAGGGCCTTGTGCTAAAAGAGGAGAAGGCGGGAAGAAGGCGGGTCCAAGGAGAGGACACACAGGCACACATAAATAAACACACAAACACACAAACACAAAGGAGTCATGTGCAGCCTGGATTGGATGGCTGCACGCCACCCTTGTGTGAAATATCAATGACTTCCCCGGGAGACATCAATTCATCAGGGGCTTCTGAATATATCCTCACACACATGCACACACACACACACACACACACACACACACATACACACACACACACACACACTCTCTGAATGCCACCCTCTTTCAACACTTTTTTTAAAGGTCCATCGTTATGCAAAACGGACTCTACCATCTCCCTTACTTGGATCCACTTTTAGGACAAGATGTACCCCAAAAACCCTCATATTTCTATATTATTTTCCCTCAACAATTGCACTTTATTCCCAGATTATTAGAACTTTATTCCCATAATGTTAGAACTTTATCCCCAGAACGTTAGAACTTTATTCCCAGAACATTAGAACTTTATTCCCAGAACGTTAGAGCTTTATCCCCAGAATGTTAGAACTTTATTCCCAGAACGTTAGAACTTTATCCGCAGAATGTTAGAACTTGATCCCTAGAACGTTACAACTTTATCCCCAGAACGTTACAACTTTATTCCCAGAACATTAGAAATTTATTCTTAGAACGTTAGAACTTTATTCTCAGAACGTTAGAACTTTATCCCCAAAACGTTAAAACTTTATTCCCATAATGTTAGAATTTTATTCCTAGAACGTTAGAACTTTATTCATAGAATGCTAGAACTTTATCCCCAGAACAGTAGAATTTTATTCCCAGAACGTTGGAAATTCATTCTCAGAACGTTAGAACTTTATCCCAAAAACGTTGGAACTTTATTCCCATAATGTTAGAATTTTATTCCTCGAACGTTAGAACTTTATTCTCATAACGTTAGAACTTTATTCCTAGAATGCTAGAACTTTATCCCCAGAACGGTAGAACTTTATTCCCAGAACGTTAGAAATTCATTCTCAGAACGTTAGAACTTTATTCTCAGAATGTTAGAACTTTATTCTCATAACGTTAGAACTTTATTCTCATAATGTTAGAAGTTTATCCCAAAAACGTTAGAACTTTATTACTAGAATGCTAGAACTTTATCCCCAGAACGGTAGAACTTTATTCCCATAACGTTAGAACTTTATTTCCATAACGTTAGAACTTTATTCCCATAACTTTACAATTATATTCCCATTGCTTTACATTTATATTCCCATAATTGTACAATTATATTCCCATAACTTTATAATTATATTCCCATAATTGTACAATTATATTCCCATAACTTTATAATTATATTCCCATAATTGTACAATTATATTCCCGTAATTGTACAATTATATTCCCATAATGCAAACACCTCCCATAACTTAGGATGTGATATGATTACTTAGAGTGTGTGTGTGTGCGTGTGTGTATGTGTGTGTGTATGGTGCATTGGTAGCTAATGAAGTGTGTGGTTGTGGAAATCAGAAAGTCAATATTTAGTGTATCATGTGATGATGTGTGAGTGTGAGGAAGTGGTGATTTTTCATCATGAGTTTATTGCAAGGTCACATGGAAGGACAAGCACGTGAATTATTTACATCCACACAGCTTAAATTCAAGCATGAATTCATGTTTCTTCCTTTGCATCTCTTCCACACACAGGATGAAATGTCTCCTTAGCTGGCCTTGGGTCCCTGAATGCTTCTTAGCATCAGAAATCAGAAAGCTAAATGTTAGATGAGATGATGACCTTGAGTCCAGCTGCACGTGTGTTTCACGTGGACACGCTCCGGCACGGAAGCACAAAGTCCATTGAGTCCGCCACGGCGCGGTGCATCAGCGTACTGGCGTCCACTACAGTAGCTGATTCAGCAACACGTGACCACGCGACCGCTCTGCAGCATCAGCGGCGTCTAAGAAGACGCCACACCACAGAAGGCGTCTTTGTGGCGCCCGGCAGCTGCTCAGGGGGGGGAACGTCCAAGACGCTGCCTCCACAATCGACTCCGTAAACTCTTTATCTCTTTGGCGAGATCCTTTACAAAACCCCGTCTGTCTTTGGAGGCGCCTGTTGCAAAAGCGCCTGTCCTTCTCCTGCGTGGAGCCATGAAAGCTGCGTGAAGCGGACGAGCCAACAGCTGAGGGCTTAAACATTTATAAGCGTGCTCCATTAGCGCTCCTCTTGGCTTTAATAGAAAATGGAAGGCTGCGCTGCCATCCAGCTGGCGTCGTTGGGTAACGACACTCCAAGCGCTGTTGGTCAACACTGGCGGAAAAGGGGCGGTTTCCCCTCATTCAAAGGAGGCACGGACATTCTTTCATCCGCTATTTCGATAATTAACACTGGAGCAAACAGATGTTCTGAACTCCTGTTGCCACACATTTTGAATTCAACACAAAGAAGAACAGACCAGTAGCCTTTGTGTCTCCTGTGACTTCTGAATAGAGATGTCCCGAAACAGGAAGAGGGTCTGACCCGCATACGCTGGTCTAAAAACCAACACAGACCAGCTACCAGCATACGCTGTGTTTTTGTGCTCGTCTAAAAACCATCACAGACCAGCTACCAGCATACGCTGTGTTTTTGTGCGGGTCTAAAAACCATCACAGACCAGCTACCAGCATACGCTGTGTTTTCGTGCTGGTCTAAAAACCGTCACAGACCAGCTAGCAGCATACGCTGTGTTTTTGTGCTGGTCTAAAAACCATCACAGACCAGCTACCAGCATACAATGTGTTTTTGTGCCGGTCTAAAAACCATCACAGACCAGCTACCAGCATACTCTGTGTTTTTGTGCCTGTCTAAAAATCATCACAGACCAGCTACCAGCATACTTTGTGCTTTTGTGCCGGTCTAAAAACCATCACAGACCAGCTACCAGCATACGCTGTGTTTTTGTGCCGGTCTAAAAACCATCACAGACCAGCTACCAGCACACAATGTGTTTTTGTGCCGATCTAAAAACCATCACAGACCAGCTACCAGCATACTATGTGTTTTTGTGCTGGTCTAAAAATCATCACAGACCAGCTACCAGCATACTTTGTGCTTTTGTGCCGGTCTAAAAACCATCACAGACCAGCTACCAGCATACTATGTGTTTTTGTGCTGGTTTAAAAACCATCACAGACCAGCTACCAGCATACTATGTGTTTTTGTGCTGGTCTAAAAACCATCACAGACCAGTTACCATGAAAACGCAACATATGCTGGTCATGCTGCTAGCTGGTCTATGCTGTTTTTTTACAGCAGGGAGGTTAAAGCTCCGGTTGCCATTTTGTTTAGCTAGCTAATAGGATGCTAACAAGGAAGGACGTTTTGTGCCAAAAATACATGAAGAACACAATTGGACTAACACATAGTATTAATAACAGGACAAGACACGCACCATATGGTATGCTAACAGGAAAATGCATGCAAATTGAGGCAAATCGGGGCATGAATCTTCAGTGTTAACCAAAAAACATGCTCACCGGGGCGAAAGCTAACTGAGGTTCCACTGTGTTTACATTTTCCGCCTGGGAGACACAACCCGGATCTTGTTAATGTGTGGAAAAATCATCTGGCAGAAGATATTTTCGAGAGGAAGTCAGCATCTCCAACAGCTCATTTGGACGCTTGGAGCACTGACAACAGTTTTAATGCTAATTCACATAATCCTGTTTTATGGCGCTGGGAATATGCGAATCCAGCGCTGATGGCTTCAATTATGGAAAAAAACATGGATATCATCCGCGTGCCTTCATACTGGCAGCGTATTTCATACACACACTCTGAGCCACTATCTGTACATGCACTTCAACGTAATGTCAACACACACACACACACACACACGCCACAGTGCTAGACTGCTGAGAGCACGCACGAGCAGGCTAATCTGTTGGCATGACAACAGGCGTGGAATATTGGCTGTGGCCTAGAAAATATGGCAGGCTCAGAAGAAAAAAGATGAATGAGCTGTGAGAAATAAATGCAAAAAAAAAAAAAAAAATCATGACACGG
Source organism: Doryrhamphus excisus (assembly GCF_030265055.1). Lineage (NCBI taxonomy): Eukaryota > Metazoa > Chordata > Actinopteri > Syngnathiformes > Syngnathidae > Doryrhamphus > Doryrhamphus excisus. Next base: position 14,024,326 of record NC_080484.1, read on the forward strand.
CTGGCGGGCTTTGTAAGAACACTCCACATCCTGTCTCATCCTCTCCTAATCATCATACGTCTCATGAGGACGTGACGGGGACTTCCTATATGCTGTCCAGCTACCACCGCAACACCCAAATGTTCATGACTTGCAGATTATTCAACAATGGTTACATCATATTCTCTCAGTATGGCCTTGGAGAAGATCATCAAGACTTCATGGATATGTTCTTCCTGCACAACATGATCAGTCCACATGCAGGAACACTCAAAGGCTCGGATAAACCTTCCCTTTCTGTTTTCCCTTTCTGCAACGCCACATTCATCCTGACTAATATCCACCAATAATTCAGGATTATTCCCAAAATGCTCTAGATACGTTACTCGTTGGTCTTCAGCAGAAGCACGGGTTGTATTTCCTGCTTCTACACGAGGTCCCATAAAGCATTAAAGAGCTTCCTGCAGGTTGCTGATGCTGAGGGATGCACAGCAGTGAGTGGGTTGATGTGAAAGTTTAACGAGCAACTTTGATGCAGGCCTTATTGTATAGCGTGGCGTCTGCACGTTATGTGGTCATGACAGGAAATGTTTTTCAGGCTTTAGCTTTTAGCTGCATGTACCACACCTACACACACCTAGCCCAAGCCCTAACCCTACGTCCCCGTATACTATTTCTAGTATAGCTGACTGATGGGATAGTTGTCGGAACTTCAGGTAACATTTTAAGATCTGTCGTGAAGCCTGAAGAATTCAGTACCTCTTCTCCTAAACGTGGAGCAAAAATGGCGAGGGAGATGATAGATTTTCCTCACGTAAACAGACTCAGGGGAGGTTTAAAGGGGACTTCAAAGTCAGTAAAATGTCCTCTGATGTAGACGAGAGGGGGTGGAAAACAAGCGAAAGGAAGAGGATTGCTTCTTTATGTTGCCCGCCAAAGACCAAATCCAAATCCTCTGACATAACACGAGTGCAGCCAACACTTGGAAGTCAATATATGCCTGATGAGGCCCTCAACAAACAAGTTCAGCTGTACGCACGCTCACATCGTGGAGATTTGACATGCAAATCTCATCTGCATGCATCAGTAACACCCCTGTAGTCACCTTACACCCGTATTACCCAAGACTGGAGACATAATCATAGAAAATAAGACATAATAGACATAGAAAACCGGCGTACAACTTTCTAAATACAGTTTTTTACATTATTAGAGCCCTCCAGACAGGAAATAACACCCCTATAGTCACCTTACACCTCTATTACCCTAGACTGGAGACAAGATCAAAGAAAATAAGACATAATAGACATAGAAAACCGGCATACAACTTTCTAAATACAATTTCTTACATTATTAGAGCCCTCTAGACAGGCAATAACAGCCCTATAGTCACCTTACACCCTATTACACAAGACTGGAGACAAGATCAAATAAAATAAGACATAATAGGCATAGAAAACTGGCATACAACTTTCTGAATACAGTTTCTTACATTATTAGAGCCCTCTAGGCAGGAAATAACACCCCTATAGTCACCTTACACTCCTATTATCCAAGACTGGGGACATAATCAAAGATAAAAAACACAATGGACATAGAAAACTGGCGTACAATTTTCTAAATACAGTTTCTTACATTATTAGAGCCCTCTAGACAGTAAATAACACCCCTATAGTCACCTTATACTCCTATTATGCAAGACTGGAGACATAATAAAAGAAAATAAAACACAATGGACATAGAAAACTGGCGTACAACTTTCTAAATACAGTTTCTTACATTATTAGAGCCCTCTAGACAGGAAATAACACCCCTATAGTCATCTTATACTCCTATTGTGCAAGACTGGAGACATAATCAAAAGAAATAAAACACAATGGACATAGAAAACTGGAGTACAACTTTCTAAATACAGTTTCTTACATTATTAGAGCCCTCTAGACAGGAAATAACACCCCTATAGTCACCTTACACGCCTATTATCCAAGACTGGAGACATAATCAAAGAAAATAAAACACAATGGACATAGAAAAACCGCATGCAACCTTCTAAATATGGTTTGTAACATTATTAGAGCCCTCTAGACAGGAAATAACACCCCTATATTCACCTTACATTACCCTATTATCCAAAATATAGTAGTAGACATAATAAGAGAAAATGAGACAAAAATAAGACTTGTGTCGGGTCCAAGGGGGGTGGGGGGAGAACCCCACTTGTTCCGTGGGTTACCACCACAGCAGTAGCCCGTGTTAAGGATTATTATTATATTAAGCTGCAATAAAAGCCTGTTGTTCCAGCAATCAAGTGTGGTGTAACATTGCAGTAAGATCCCTGACACCTAGTGACACCAGTGTGGACATCTTGTTGCGTGCAGCCACGAGTCATAACTTGTGCATCTAGTGACTCAGAATGTGTTCCAATTTCCCAGCAGTGCTTTGGCATCACGTGTGCGCCGTGGACATTAGCTTTGATCTACGGGAATAACGCACATATTTGGGAATCCTGGAAAACCACAAAGCCCTGCAGACTTAATCCTCCATCTTCTGATAAAGCGTATTACAGAAGCACTTTGGATGTGAAAAAGACTGTGACAATGCTCGTTTTATGGACATAAAGCCGTGTTCAATCACCAGCAAAATATTTCTGTTATCAATGGGTTGTTTCAAATGGGCATGATGTGGAAATCCAATCTAAGCTAACGGCTAATGCTGTTAGCCAATCAAGCTAATAGCGATAAGCAGTAATATCTGCACCTAAAGATGTTATTTAAATGCTAATTTATTCAAAATTATTAATATTAGCATCCTTTGTGTCATTTTGATCTTTGAGCCTTTATCGCTGACAGTTTTTGTATTCATTAAAAACACAATAGCTTCACGGCTAGCAGCATTGCTAGCAGCTATGACTCAGCACCGTTCCAACATGAGCATGAATATTAACAGTCATTTCTTAAAAGTGCCAACACAGATGTTCTCTTATCTTACAGCACTTTCTAACAAAGCCACCAGCAGACGCATGACTGAAACCAAGTCCTTAGATAATTACTATCAAAGTAGCTCATTAGCAAACTCTGTAGCTGAGGGGTTAGCGCAATAAATCCTCCCTGCTGAATAAAAAGGTAGAGTCAGCAACGCTGATGACATCATCTCTCGGCTTTTCCACACAAAGAGCCATTTTCTCAATTACCATCGTCAGAACACACGGCGATGTGTGCTAGGCTTTGGGAAACATTTTAACCTGCAAAGTCTGTCGTTCTGGTGGTTTGTTGATGACCAGTCTAATAATAACAGACACCATAATAGGCAAAATGTATGCAAAACAACAATGGTAAAATACAGTGTTAAAGAATATTCTTACATTGTACAGTACTTACTATGTACTGTATACTCGATACGCCTTTAGGGCATCGAAATGGAATCAAATAACTTAACAAAATGTCCTCATATACCCTGACAAGAAAAAGTGCGCCCCCTACTGGCCTGGCATGCATACAACAATGTTTATTTTTGTTTTTCACACGTTTCTGAGTTCATAGTTGCTTCTAGCATAACAGTACGGACGACAGTGTTCCCTCCTTTATCGCAGCTAATGCAATAAATTAATTTCCACCAAGTAGGATTCAATATTTAATCATTAGAGCATAAAAAAATATAATATCCCTTTGACAATTACAGCCCAGTAGACATGTAATAACACATGTATTATTCTTTATTTCACATTGTGCGGGCTATGGGATCACTGCAGGGACAAACAAACGCTGCTAGCACAGGAAGCTAACACGCTAACTAGTTTACATATTCTAGACTTCAAATGGAGTGGGGAAGAAGGACAAAGAAGCCAATGACTTACCACTTCCACACAGAATGAGAGGAGAACTTCTTCACTCCATCTCATATCCGTCTCAACCGTCATTTATTCATTAGTTATTTTTTGGGAAACGTTCAAAGCGCGATATAGCGAGAGATTTGACTGATTTAAGGTTGTCATGGCGACGTGGCCATACCTCAACCACCATACAACCAAACCTGGTGCCAACATATGCCAGCATCCTTCACAAAAGAAATGTTCCCATGCTGCTATTTCCTGTGCTTTTTCCTCTGTGGGTCATTTTTCTCTCTCTTATTTGCTCCCTTTTGCCGGGCTTCGCTGGTCTCACCATCCCCCCATCGCTTATTCTCCTCCTTCCTCGGCTTCTCCTCATCCTCATCCTCATCCTCCCTTTCACTTCAAAGGCTCACCTTACAATCAACTACAGTTTCTCTTCTCTACCAAATCTGCACGCAACTGATTTGCAACCATTAACGTCGCTTAGGAGCAGTGTTGGGAAAATTACTTTCAAAAGGTGTAGTCTACTAAAATGTGATTGAATTAATGATGGAATTATGTTGCTTTGTTGAAAAAAGGCCTTCTAATATGTAAAATAATAGGATATAGCTTTGTAGTGCTGTGCTGTTGTAGACACGAGGAATGATGAGGACATTTTTAAATGTATTTGTTGATGCTAAAAGGTCATAGAGGAGAGTTTCTTCCTCTAATCGTGTAAAAGTACACATTCTGGCTGAAAAGGAGTACATGACAGCACCATGCTAGTCCGAAGGCATCTTTCCCCCCCGTTTCCTGCTTCCGGTTAGGCTGTGATGTCGTGACGTGGCACGGACCTGTAAACCGAGAGAAGTGCTGCCAACCCGAAAGCTTCTTAGCAGGACCGAGTCCCTTAAAAGCACACTAATCAGAGCTGTTAGCGGAGTGGTGGGCAAACAATGTGATGCATTCCGCCATTCCAACAGGAAACAGTTAGCTACACCAAAACTGACCTTAAACGTGCTCAGAAAGTAACAAAAATACACAATACTGAACCCATTTCCACTCCTGTCCTGCAGGTGGCAGCATCACTCATTACAAAGTGGTGGCTCAAAGTGAATCAACAGCGCCTCTGCTGGTTGCAGCCCAGAGGCGCACACAACTTAGCCTCAAGATAGGATTAATCAACCATCACCTGCACACAAAAAACATTCCATCAATGATCAAACACCTCAATACTGGTGTTGATCTGATTTAGAGTTTGGCTTTTTTCACTTCATGCTAACGTCCATCCCTTTGTACCGTTTAGCTGAAGAGCCAACAAAGTTGTGTTGTGTTTCTGCAATGACGGTAATCTCTGGCAATAAATATTGCAGTTTTTCAGAAATGGATCCATGAATGAATAATGGCTGTTTGGTGGGAGGCTATGCTCTATTTTCAGCTCTGTTATTATTATTAATCCAAGTTTAGCATGTAGCATTATGGTCACTTGGCAGCAGGAGTAACACAAAACATTAATAAGGCATTAGCTTACGTGACATTATCATATACTGCATGAAGTCGGCAAGGCATGTCCCCCATCAGAATGAAAAAAAATCTCTCCTCCCATCTCGTGTGGAAGTGGTTTTGTATTAATTTAGTGCTTTTCATTTGATGTTCTTCCTGTCTTTCTTTTACACAATACATTATGAATAAAATCAATTAGATGGCTATACTGTATGTACGTTTTGCTGATATGTTATAAATTCTTGACTAGCTAGTGCACTATTGCTGGCACTGCTAATGCTATATAGCGGGCTGCAGGATAAGAGTTGCAATGTGCTGTAAACGATGAATGATAGGAGTGAAAAGGTGACTATAGGGGTGTTATTTCATGCCGACAAAGCTCTAATAATGTTAAAAACCGTATTTAGAAAGTCATAAACAGATTTATATGTTATATACTCCATTCGTCGACATAGAATCACAGAATTTCATTTAATGCAGGCGGGTCTGGAATGAATTAAACAATGACATTTGGCGCCCCCTATGGATTGTGTGAAAAATGCTATGGAAGACATGCTATTATACTTTTGTACATGTATTTAATCCTTAAAGTTTTATCGTGACTGATATAAGGGAAAATAAACACTTGACAACACTTTTCCTCCATTCCTGTCTGGTTCCACGTTTGGGATCCTCCACGAGTAATACGTCCACCCACAATCGCATCCACAGCAGTTGAAAGCCCACTTATCTGTCCGACAGGATGTTGATCCAGTTCATCATGTAATCCACATTGGTGGCTTGTTGGACCAGTGGGTCCACTAGTCAGACGACTAGGCGGTTTTAGGACTATAGGAGGACCTTGTGCTATCTATGCCCGACGTAAGGTAACAGATGGAAGCCCAGTGTGGACATGACAAGTATTTCCACAACGTGGCTGCGCTGGACCCTTTTGAAAGCGTGACTTTTCACACTGTGGTATACCTTGACACCACTACCCACTGACCGGGCCATGCACATTGAGGAGTTTGAACATATCAGGACATCATACACTGAAAAGACAGATCCCCACTTCTGCTCCTGAACGTGTCACCGATGTCATCATTGGGGCGCCAACATGCCAACGTGGGGCAGACACGAGGGCCGCCCGGTGATGCAACAAGCTGCCCGCAAGCACTTTGCACACACCAGCTGGAAGGAGGAAGCGCCAACGCCAGCACGGAGAACAAAGAAGGCGTGCGGGGTGGGGGAGGCGACCAGAGCGTTTGTCCTGGGTGGCGTTGGGGATACGACTGCGGCACTGTCACTGTCATCCGCCCCGTCCCCCACCCCCCAACCCCTACCACCGCTGCCAAAACTTGGCAAGCTCCTTCATGTGCCATCAATGCTGCACCTAGGGGACCGAAGCTCTACACAGCCAGCAGGCGCTCAAGCATGCCCCCCCCCCCCTCAAAAGGCCACAGCAGCCTTCACTGCACATTTAGCATCATCGCACCGACACTCCAGTTAGCTAGATGCCTTTCAAACAGGATGACACCTCGCTGATATCACATACCTGACTTTGAACTCCGTCAGCTGCGGTTGCGCCCCCGGCTCGGCACAGTAGATCTGAGGGAAGTAGAAGCGGTGCGACTGGAGGTTGATGTCCATGATGACAGCACAAAAAAAAACAAAAAACCTTCAAGAGGAACAGCCCGTTTTTTTTTTTTTTTTTGCTTTGTCCTTCCTCTGTCAGGTCAGAGTTCAAACATCGCACCTCAAATGTCCACCTGCTAGGAAGGCATGCCCCCCTCCCCTTCCCTGTGCACCAATCACCTCTTGCTTCCCAGCTGGAAAAAAAAAAGGCCCACTAACCTCTTTCCCCACTCCCTCAACAAAGATGACGCCACCTTGCTGCCACTGAGAGGGAAAAGAGCAAAAATCCCAGGAGCCGGTCACCACTTCATTCTTTAATGGAGGAATAAACAAACGCTAGGCGGCTATTCTGTGGTGACAAAAGACGAGAGCTGCATCCACATCCAGACGAGAGGTCGCTTTACGTTTCACGGAGGCGAGAGAGGGGGAAAAAAGGGGAGAGAGATGGAGATGGATAGAGAGAGCTTCCCGGTGCTTTGAGGCGTTGCCCTCGCTCTGCCTCTCCTCTCCGCGTCTCATTGGATTACCTACTCGCTCGCCATCCCTCCCTCCATCCCTCCCTCCCCGCCCGTCTCCCCTCCCAGCTGTGTCAAGAGACGCTGGTCCTGCCCTCCCCCCTCCTTCATCCATCACTCTCTCCCTCCTCTCCTCTTCCACCATCTGCTGGATTGGCCTGAGCCGGGATCCGTAAAAAGCACATGGTGCGGGAGAAAGATGGAGCGAAGAGGGGGGCGGAGCTACAGTTTAATTCATCTGATGGCATACACACACACATTCACACACACACACACTGACTGGATGTTGATTAACAGAGTGGGACACAGGTGGAGGGTGACGATGAGAAAGCAAAGCAGGGCAGTCAGACCATCATGCATCTTTACAGGAAGTACATCTTCTTGTGACAGACTATTCCAATCCAATCAGAATTCTTAGATTTGGCACTACAGCTCTTTTAGATGGTATGAAGCATTTGAACGCGTTATCATCTTACTGCCAAGCATATGTAAAACACCTTGGCATGCTTTTGAATGGTTCTTTGAAAATTCATAAACAGATGAGTGCTGTGGTCCAGTCTAGTTTTTTTCCATGAGACAATAAGCTCAGGTGAAATCGTGCCTTCCCACTGATGTCACTACTGCAACGCTGTACTGAGGTCTGGACCGCTCCTCTATACATCATTCCCAATCCAATCACACTTTGCTTCATTACATTTTCATTCAGCATCATTATGTCAAAAATAGTTACTGTGCTTTACACCAAACAGACACCTGGTACTCTCTGCAGTTGAGTAAACCTTGCCACTAGGCCTGGAACAAATAATAATTTGTTGATGAGTCCTAATAAAACATCATGAAATGACTAGGAGAACCAGAGTCTAGAAGGGGAGGAGCCACCTGCTGTGGCCCAACAAGGTGCACTGTATTCGGGCACACGCTCCGAGCAGCCTCTGTACAGCCTGGGATGTCTCTGGAAAAGAGACTTACACTTTTCAAGGGTTAGGGTTAGGGTGGCTGATAAGGTTTTTTGTGTGCTCATCTATAATGTCACAGCAGGAGAAAAAAAGGAACACTTGATTTGCTCACCCTCAGAGTTCGGGTAATCTTGTTTTTTTTAATGATCAGTTATTGGAGCTATTTTAATCAGGTCATAAGAAATAAAATAATAATAAATAAATATGTCATAATTACTTCATATGGGGCCATAATTATGGTTCCAATAATTATGGTAAAAATAAGAGAAAACCAGCAGCATGTGACCTTAGTGGGCCACACGGTTCATCAAATCAGGCTTCAGATCAAACCAGGACCGCTCCTTGCATCCCAGGCTGAACCTTGCCCTTTTAATATGGACGCACTTCATCTTTTGCAGATGCATGCAGATTATAAGTCATATATAGTGAGTGCTCTGTGTGTGTGTGGGTGGGTGGGGGGGGGGGGGGTATGAAAAAATAATCTCTGCAGCAATGGCTATAAATCCCTCCCATATTTACACCCCTGCTAATGCTAATGCAGTATTCTTTCTAGTACACAGCCAGGCTGCCGCCGTCCGTTCTGCGTCACTGCCTTGGGCCAGCAGTGAAGTTTGAATTGATTGTTTGGAGTGGCGACGGTTGCGTGACATTGCTCTGCTGTGTAGCTGGGACTGGAAACACTGGGTGCTGTAGTTTAGTACTGCTGGCACGGTGCATCGCACGGTGCATCGCACGGTGCATCGCTAACAATTTCATCCCCACTTGGGTTCTAGACATGGCTTTCCTACCTATTCTGGCAAATCTGTCACACACAGGCATGTAAAATCTCTTCTGACCTTCCTTCGCCCACACGCGGGCCACCTGCAGGTGATCACCTGATCCTCATCATCGTTAGTGGCAGATGAGATGTGAGGAATGGTGGGACGGCATTCACAACAAACACACAGAGAGGCTAGCAGCACCGCTTCATGTTTACCATGACTCATCCACCGTGTGACAGGTCACATGATCTTACACCTGATACCAGGTGTTTTGATACATAAGCAAATCTGACACAAACACACACTGATAGGTGTCGGACTCCATCAGTGTTATTATTCTAAACATGATGGTTCAAAATAGACGTAACACGCAATATAAACTCACCGCTTACATTAGACACACTTGTGGCTGACATTCACACCTGCATCACATGACCTGCAGCCCACCTCTTTGCCCTTGTCCTGCATTCACCCAGCACACTATGACTATCAGCGCTGCCATTCATACGGGTCACAAGGCCAGCTGTCAATACGCATCAGGCAGCACTGATGATGCTCCGTTCATGGAGCGCACGCTTGGTCCCGCTCATCGATCCCACTAGGAGTAGAGTGGGCCACAGCTAGGAGGGCGCCGCTTCACATGCAAAGTCACTGCTGCTTGGGCCAAGATGTCAAATTAAAGCAGGGAGGAAGCTGATTACTGCACATGATGACACAAACATCAGCATGCATCATCTGTGAAGGTCATTGAGTAAAAGGTCACTCAATGTTTTCTTTGTACACCCGGTACAACCTTCAACCAAAATAAATGAATATTTGATACATGCTGCACAGTCACTATTTTATACATGATGCCCACTCTGACGTCATGACGAATTACTCCTCCAATTTGCATATGTTGCCCCCTACAGAGCACGTCCGTGAATGCACTGGTTACAATGCACCGCCCCCTCCTATGACGTGTCGGTCACAAACCAATCAGCTTACGGCCCTTTGAGCTTTTTATGTTAAACGCAAGTGTCAAGTGTTTATTAAGGATTTAAATACATCAATTTAAATAAACAATTGATATCATGTATTTTTTCTTTAGAAATTCATTTTCCACTATACACACACTTTGGTAATAAATTAATTTAAGACAACAACAAAAGGGCTAACAACAAAAAAAACGTCTGATCATCCACTTGGGAGCCCAAATTTCCTTCTAAAACAGCAAACCTGCTTCCGGTTGGCTGAATTCGACATACCAGAAAGTTGGTTGCTCTTTAGCACCGAAGCACGTAAACTGCTGGACTAAAATAGTTCCATATTATATATTTTGTCAGAATTAAGCTTCATATTTACACTTGGGAACGCGTTTCATTGCGGCAATAGAGCGTAATAGTGACGTCATCTTAAAGGGACACACCTATTGTAGCCGAAACATGTGACCTGCCGGCTGGCCAATCAGAGCAAGTTCACCTTATTTTAGCGGCAGGTAAAAGACTGGCCACAGGCCTGAGGCCACATACATTGGACGTAAACATAGCATGCTAGTCTTTAGTATACCTGCTAATACCCACAATAAAGCGAGAACGTTTGCCTACCTCATCTTGTGTCTACGTCAACGTCCACCAGCTCTTGTGTGATATTCGACCCGGCTTTGGCCGCCCTCCCGCTGGATATGCAGATGTTTTTCGGGGGAGGAGGAGACAGGTGGAGGAAATGGCCACACTTCTCTCGTCAGATATCTTATTTGGTCAATCAAATAGTCGCGGTGGTGTTTCACTCGAAGCCATCTCGCGCCAGCACGCCGCCGTCCAAGGGACTAGAAGCCGGGCGGAGTGGCTGCGCGCTCCTCTCTGGGTGCCATCTTGTCCTGTCATCGTCCACCAGATGGCGGCATGGAAGAGGAAAGACACGACACTGTTGATGTAGTCCAGCGCTCCTTGTGGCCAATGCAGGTACTGTAACCCTAAGGTGTTACATTTTAAAATGCTTACCTTACCAATAAAGGTTCCGTAGTCGTTCAAGTTATTATGTTTATTCTGTTTCTGTTTTAGATAGATGATTAAACAGAGAACGTAGTGAGGATTATGTAGCATAGAAGGTGGATGAATGGATGAATCCATAAATGTATGTAGAATAACTGATGGAAACCTGATAGAAAGCTATAGTAGTGAAGTATATAAGTGTTGCCTGGTAGCAATACAAAATGTTATTTATACAGTAATCCTGTTCTAATGGATGTGTAGCTTTTCATAACCACAAGAGGACGCCAAAGTTCTGTCCTAAATCACATGATCATAATGTATGACATTTATCAGGCTTAAGCATAAATACAATGACTATTACAGTAAATCATGTTCCAAGGCCAACGTAATGATGCTCAACTGCACTTTTTTATGGCATCGGAGAAAATAAACACCGCAGACTTTATTCATTTTGTTCACCTTAGTCATCAGGGCATTTTTCATCAGTAAGTAATGCACTATGTGTCAGCAAGAGGTGGTTATCTGTGAAGGAGGATTGTTTTCTACCTGAATTCGGACAGGAAACCTTCCCTCTGATAAAACAAAAGCGACATTTGACATCACAGCACGGTTAGTTTATTCATCCCTACTTAACCTTACATTCTAGTACGTATAGTACAGTACTGTGTGTTAGCAAATGCATAATGTGGAAGTTCTACTACAGAACAGCAAGTTAAACAGTGCAAAAACACACACACACTTGATAAAAAAGCAATAACAAACAACAAATAAGCAGGAAACATGAAAGATGTCTAAAGTAACTGAATTCAATAGATGGCCAAATGTTGTCCAAGAAAGGAGTTTTAGCTTTTTAATAGAGATGAGATATTAGATGATATTAAAGAAGATGAATGTTTTGCTTCCTCAGTAACAAATCTGAAAGTAGTGACTGGGCGACTTGAGTGGACCTGTGAAGTTAGCAGCGTCCTGTTGTGTATTCTTATTGTTGCTGACGTTAGTGGTGGTCTTCTGCAGGTTCAAAGTGAAGGACGGGCTCTTCCTCCGCGCCTCTGTGGTGGCTCCACCCCTCGCTTGAGGATGACCTGGCCCGCCGCCACCGGCAGGCACACTGGGGGCGGACGCGGTCGAAGACTCAGAAGACCCAGTCTTTCTTGCGTGGGGGCTCAGATAGATCTGCATAGTCACTAAGTGAAGTGGTGGCATGAGGTGAGGAGGGCGAAAGGCGATGGCGGCGGGGGGCGGGGCGGAAGGGGAGAGGCAAAGAAGTCACGGTGAGATGAATGAATGAATGAATGAAGGATGGACACACAGACGAGACTCAAACACAATTTGAAAAAAATAGGATGAAGAATGAAACCTCCATCATCATTTGTCTGGAGGGTTCAAAGGTCAAATGCTTTATCAAAATAAGTAGAATAAAAAAAAATGTATGTGCTGGTTTTTTAGCCATGTTATTATTGTTTTTATTACCACTCTAATTATTTTTTGTAGTAATAGTAGTAGTAGTAATTTGTCACACACACACAGAATGAATCCCATTACCTTATGTGTTAATTTTATGTAATATTTTTGTAATTTTTTAAAAGATATTATTTATATATATATTATATATTCTTTTATATAATATATTTATGCTGTTATTGTATTGTTTTATTTCTGTTACTTTTTAAGTGGCGGCAGAGGTCTAAAATGACAAGTGAACATTTCTGTAATGTGGTTAAAGTAATAAAATTTCTAGTTTATCATTTACAGTAGTCCCTCGTTTATAGCGGTTAACTGGTTCCACACCCGACTACGCTAAATTAAATTCCGCTTTCAATGTTTTGATTTCAATTCAATGTTAATAAATTGAATACTTTCGTAGTGAGAGCAAATAAAACCTGTTTATGACTTCCCAAATAGGCTTTTTAGCATCACTAGAGCGTGTAGACATGATATAACACCCCTATAGTCACCTTTACACTCCTATTATTCATTGTTTGCATCACATTGCGCAATGCTTATGCCGTAGGGACTTGAGAGGGCTGGGAAGTGAGCTAATCAGTTAGCCTTAAATTTATTTATTTGAAATGTAAGAAGCCAAAAACATCCCACTTCCACACTTGATGAGGAGAACTTTTATTCACTCTATGAAGTCTATGAAGACTTCATGACTTGGTCATGTTATGTAAGGGAATGTCTCATGTTTTAGTGACCACCATGTTATATGTCACTTGTATTTCAAGATGTTTTGACTAACCACCAAACAGCATTCATTTATTCATGAATTCTTTTGGGAACGATCCCAATGGGGGCGAGTAACACGGCTGTAACACTCTAATACGGAGTCAGCGATGAAGTACTAGCATGTCGTCAGTGGTGAACCCTACCTTTGCAGTTTGTCACTCGCCTTGTCCCTGCATCGTAGGAATGTAGAAAAAGATTGGTTAAGTGTTCAACATGGCAGCCTCCTTGGTAGGTTTACATACGCTTGTTAAAGAAATTGGCTAACCTAAAGTTACCGATCCTTCCCTGGACCTGCTGCTCCTATTGGGAACATGACAAGAAAAATAGTTCAATAGATGACGCTGACAAAGTGGCAGCTGCTCTTCAAAACCAGTGGTGTTCTGCAAAGCACCGTACTGGAACCACTGATATTTCCCTTTAAACCTAATACGTATAATGCTATTACAGTTATGTTGTAGGAATGATAGCATATGTAGGATAAATGTTCTCACCCTTCATTGGCTGTTTTACAGGTGGAAGCTGATGAGCATGGCCGTGTTTTGGGGGTCTTACAAGGACTGTCCTTCACGCTTCCCGCTGGGCTCCTGACGCCACTGGAAAGAAGAAGAAAGAAGCAAGTAAGTCAAGAATAAAATCGTGTAACTGGGCGGCACGACGGTCCAGTGGTTAGCGCGCACACCTAACAGCTAGGAGGACCAGGGTTCGATTCCACCCTTGGCCATCTCTGTGTGGAGTTTGCATGTTCTCCCTGTGCATGCGTGGGTTTTCTCCGGGTACTCCGGTTTCCTCCCACATTCCAAAAACATGCTAGGTTAATTGGCCACTCCAAATTGTCCATAGGTACTTAGGTATGAATGTGAGTGTGAATGGTTGTTTGTCTATATGTGCCCTGTGATTGGCTGAACACCAGTCCAGTCCACCCCGCCTCTCGCCCAAAGACAGCTGGGATAGGCTCCAGCACCCCCGCGACCCTTGTGAGGAAAAAGCACGAATGAATGAATGAATGAATAGTAGGCGTTTGCACCTGCGAGAAGGCGTAGGGCTGTAGTTCCTGCCCGTGGCGCTGGAGGGCAGCGTGGAGCTCTTCCTCAAGCTGGCGGCGGTGGAGGCCGCCATGGGGGGTCTGGAGGGTAGAGCCAGCGACAACGGCCTCCCTGGGGGTACACCATTGCATAGTTATTGTAATGCGCTTTAACATTGACCGATAAAGAGGGAATTATGATGTCATACCGATTAATCTGACAACATTAACAACAGCTCCGATAACCATAATCATTTTAAAAAGCTCCAAGGAGGTGAGATTACTCATAGTGTGCAGGTGAGCAAATCAAGCGCTCCTAACAGCCTGTTGTAACGCTCCCTGAGCTCACTTGTAAACAGACATTCCCTTTAACAGGAAGTACATAGTACCAAATGAGAGGGAAAAACCCATGGAGCGCAGAGAAATCTTATCAGCCACGGGGCTGCTCGGAGCATGTGCCCAAATACAGTGCACCTTGCTGGGCCGCAGCAGGTGGCTTCTCCCCCTCTATACTCTGTATCACCTGGTAGCATTAATGTCATGATGTTTCATTGGAACTCAACAAGTACACTTGCTCACATCCTAATTTGTTCCTGTTCTTCTTACCTCCAGGTGTGTACAAACTACACTTAAATCTAACTAAATATAAAAGTTATCGGCATCATTTCGGTTGTGAGAAGAAAAACATTACATTATTTATTACAGTATTTATTGGGGATAATAAAACACGTTACCGAAATGGGATAGACACATTAGGAAGACCTTCCACACGGATGGACTCTAACCCCCATGAGGCCATGAGTCACATTAGTTGAATTATTCTTTTGTGAGAATGAGCGCATATAATTACAATTAGCTAATGGACGGCCCATTTTCTTAATTATTATCTATTATTAGTATCATTCTCCCCTTAAAGCAGGGGTCTCAAACACGCGGCCCGCGGGCCAAATGTGGCCCACAGGACACTAGTTTGAAGCCCCCGCCTTGATATGAAAGTTTAACGTTAGTGCGGCCCGCGCAAGTTTGATATGGATGCTGTATGGTATCATGTACCCAGAAAAAATTATTACGTTTGATTCATGTTCATGTTAAAGGTTAAATAACTGTTAATAGTTATCCTCCCTATCCGTGTGGAAGTGGTAAGTTTTTGGCTATTTAAGTTTAAAGGAAATAACTTGAAGGCTACCGTTAGTTGCTAGCGCTCTAGTTTGCGAGTTAGCATGTGTCTCAAGATATATTGCAGTTGCGCAATATGTTGTAAATAAAAAGAGTATAAATGTGACTATAGTCGTGTTTTGTCATGTCTACAGGGCTCTAATAATGCTTTGTTCATTTTAATCTGAAAAATAATAATTTGTCTACCCACCAACTATATGTGGTTTCTTAAGTTTTTATTATTTGCTGTTTTATTATTATTGTTATATTTATTTATTACTGATTGATTGATTTTCTTTCTTTATTTTTAATTTGTTTATTTATTTTTCATCTTATTTTGTGTAGAAAAATAAAAAGTAAGATATTTGAGAACAGTGGAATGTTTGTATTGAGCTTGTATTGTAGAAAATGGAAACCAAAGCAAAGTTTATTCATTTTTCTGATTTTTAATAAATATATATATATATTTTTTTTTTTGGAAAACCTGATGCGGCCCAGTCTCGCCCAGACCCTAGCTCCAGTGGCCCCCAAGTAAATTCAGTTTGAGACCCCTGCCTTAAAGTGTGATTGTTTGCTGTGTCGAGTAGATTTAAGAGAAAAATCACATCAAGCTTAATAAGCAGCATTTACTAATAACAATAAAGCAATCACGTGTTAAAACAACCCCCATTGTTCAGTAAAAGATCAGTTAATTAGAGCGGACGCGGATCAAAGATCAATTAGTCCTCCTCCGATAGCAGGACAAGAAGGTAATAGTAGCTATTCTTCACAGGAAGAAAATGAAGGTGTCAATAATAATCACGTTGCTAACACAGATCTTGGCTGACCTTTAGCGCCCGGCATCCTCCTCCCCCCGGCGGCAGCGGCGGTGGCGGCCTGCTGCTCCTCGGAGATGTTGAGCCTCTTGAGGACATCGGCCAGGGTCATCTTCAGCAGCTGGATCTCGTCCTCCTGCATCTGCATCCTCTGCTCCAGGTAGGTCAGCCGATCCGCCACGTCCAGGTTGCTCGCCGCCGAACTGCGACCATCTGTGGGGAGGCGGGAGTGGATGGTTGTTGCGTCACGCCTCGTTAGACCATATAGAGGTCTAGTAAATTCTAGCTTGTTTGTGTCAAGGTTAGGGATTTATGTGCTGACATCGGGTAGCCCTGTACTATTAACGCAAACCAAAGCAAGACGTGTGGCAGAAATAACAGTCCTTCATTATTAATCCATTCATGCTTTTGGCTATTACTGCCTTGCTCAAGGGCATGTCGGCAGTTTGTGTCCACAGCTGCGGGCCAAAACCACATTCCTTCTTGGTGAGTGACACATACAATCACAAGAATAAAAAATAAAATAACGCTGCATCAAGCAAATATTTTAAATATTAATTAAAAATAATCACAGTTTTTTTACTTGATATTACAATATTTCTATTTTTCTTTTATTATTGTTCTATTTCCATTTAGTAGGGGTGTCACAAGATTTTTTTTTTGGGGGGGGCACTAGGCCTAGGATGATGATGATGATGAATAAATGAATTCATCACACAATCAAACTGGCAGGAAGAGGGTTCACTCTGTGATCCACAGAACAACGGCATGAACGGAGTGAGCCCTAATGTCACTCAATGTGGGCGGGCGGAGGTGGGGCCGCTTGCGTACACACGCAGTGCAGAGGAGTGTATCTTGGCTCGACTTGTTCTCCTGTATCGTCACGTGATAGCCCTACTATTTCATATTTTAGTCCATACATTTTCTATGCCGCTTAGCCTTACTAGGGTGGGGGGGTATGCTGGAGCCTATCCCAGCTGTCTTGGCGCAAGAGGCGGGCTGGTGGCCGGCCAATCAGAGTGCACATATAGACAAACAACCATTCACACTCACATTCATACTTATTGACAATTTGGAGTGGTCAATGAAGCTAGCGGCGGCACGGCGGTCTCGTGGTTAGCGCGCAGACCTCACAGCTAGGAGACCAGGGTTCAATCCCCACCCTCGGCCATCTCTGTGTGGAGTTTGCATGTTCTCCCCGTGCATGCGTGGGTTTTCTCCGGGTACTCCGGTTTCCTCCCACATTCCAAAAACATGCTAGGTTAATTGGCGACTCCAAATTGTCCATAGGTATGAATGTGAGTGTGAATGGTTGTTTGTCTATATGTGCCCTGTGATTGGCTGGCCACCAGTCCAGGGTGTACCCCGCCTCTCGCCCGAAGACAGCTGGGATAGGCTCCAGCACCCCCCGCGACCCTCGTGAGGAAAAGCGGTAGAAAATGAATGAATGAATCAATGAAGCTAGCATGCTAACATGCTAGCATGCTAAACTCCATTTTAGTTAATTCAACGATAAATAGAAACAATATCTCTAGTGTATTTCAACTCCTTTGCCCAAATAAGCACATTATTAAATGACTGCGTCAATCAAAACCCAGCATTATTATATATATATATTTTTTTTATATATGATATATATATATATATGATATCTCCTGGGGCAAGCAAAGCAAACCATCACAAAAGCACTATTTTATGAGAATAAAGTCTAAGCTCTACAACCCCCCCTCCCTGTCCATGCATGCCAGTCAGTCTAAAGCAAACGAGGTCAGGGCACAGCTGGACTCAGCCGATGGTAAACAAAGGTCCCACCGTGGTGTTCGATAAAGGTTCTGGTACCGTACGAGCCGCTGGACACCGATGATGAGTTGTCCAGGTGTCTCTGCAGGCTGGCGGGGCCTTCCTCCGCCACCTTCTTCCTCCTCTTCCTCTCCTCCCGCCAGCACATCCTCTCCGTCCTCCTCCCTCCTCCTCTGGATCCGCTCAGATAGGCCCACTCTCCCTCCATCTGCCTGTCCTCCACTAAGATCTCATATCCCGAGCGGACAAACTTTTTTTTGTCTCCAGCCTGCTCGTTTCCACGGCGACTGCCTGACCAAGACTTGGATGCGCTGATGGGAATGATTAAAGTCCTCGCTTAAAACCTCAGCAGTCATCCAAATCAGCCTAAATTGCGTGTGTGTGTGTGTGTGTGTGTGGAGAGTACAATGATAATCCCCCAGACTGAGCCTCTTTGACCCCGCCCCCTTGCCCTGGCCCGTAAGCCTCATGTCCCTGACAGAAATGGAGAATGAGAGGAAATGGGCGGAGCAACAAGGTCTTCTACATCTTCTATGTGCCATCATGTCTACTGAAGATCTTGACGGTGTGGAGCATGTGGATCAAGGAGATAAGTTATGATGCACCCACGTTGGAACTAGCATCCAACGGCGTTCTTGGCTCGGTATTTTACTCACCTTTACTTTATAGACTCACCGCTATCACTATGATGATCTTATCAACACATTGGAGATAGCAGGAGGTCATTACTCCATATGATAGTCTCACCCATCATCTTACAAAGAATGCTCAAATCATCACACAGCCACTTAACAATCTAAAGGTAGCTAAGAAATATACAATATCGCTTTAAAATGAAAAGTGAAACTCATTGTCCCATAATGCATTTCATCCCAACAAAGCATTTCGTTGGTTATTCCTGCCAAAGCTGTGCAATGCTGCCTCTGTCCACCAGAGAGAGCTCGAGGAGCTCAGAGGGAGGCTGACGTCATTGCAGAACCCCGGCAGCTGCAACCATTGAAATGTTTTGCTTGGATGAAATGCATTAAAAAATGTTAAACTTGTGCATAAAGCAGCATCTATAAACCACCCTCCAGTTTTCATATTTTATCGTATTTTATCGTATTCGTATCTTAATAGTTGCCATGTTTTTCCTCGAAATTCTTGTGGAAAATCAGAATTTCCCTTATTTTTCCAGAAAATGTCCCATATTTCATAATGAGAATGCTAACCGGTATGGCTTGGCCAGGCCATGTCGTCAATCTGCCATGTTTGATTTCCTGTTTGTCCCTTCGTCCCGGCCGTGACATCATCCATGTGCATGCACACACACACACACACACGCACACACACACACACACACTCCATATGGGGATTGGGATTTAGAATAGCACATAATCCCACTCCTGTAAAAGGGAATTAGCAGCCCAAAGCTCAACTCAGATGCACAAAGAACAGCCTCTCGGCGGATGCCTTTCATGCAAATATTCATGTAAATACACCTTTAAAAAGACATGCACCATTCCAGAAACATTTTTTGCATTTTAGTAAAATGTGGTTTTTTTTCTGCTTTCACAAAATGAAGGAACAGCATGTGCTCCTGCAATCCTTCACATATGACCACACTAGTATATTACAGTATGTCTGGAAGGGGGGGAGGGGGCTCTTACCTTTCCAGCTGCTGCTACCTTCACTGTGCTGCTTTAAGACGCAGAAATGTCACCTTCAAGTCACCAGCTAAATAGCAACCTGGGCCCCATTGAAGTGCAAACTTCGTTATGTTAGCTTTCATACTGCTGAATATATCATGAATATATTCTAGACGTTCATCTAGGTTGGATGTGGTTTGCACAAAGCATCTCGTTAGTCTTTTCTGATACTTGGCCCCCGAAAGGTAGTACAAAAGTACATGCTCCATTGCCAAAATACTGACTATACGCACTAAAAACATTCTCTACACTATATTTGTTCCAAAAAGCTATTTTCCAAGAAAATTTCATAAAATATCTCACAATAGTACACCCAAAAATCTGCACCCCATGAAAGCTCACCCCGGGACCCATTCTGGTCCCTGCCCCCTCATGAGAAATGAAGCCATACCTGTCATGGAGTCGCCATCAGGCGCCAGCAGGGAGTCGCTGTGATAGCCCTCCTTCAGGGAGGCCCTCACGAGGACCACTTGGGCCCCCGGGTCGTCATCCATCCCCAAACCGGGGTCCACCAGCTCCTCCGTGTCCCCTTCCGCCATACTTGTTGCCATGGTTGCCAATGTCCTCTCTCTCCCGAGTGGCCTAGCTCGATGAGTCTTTCCGCTGTTGATGTGGGTCACCGTCTCTAAACAAGTTCCCCCGGGACCCCCCTCCCACCTACTGGCACCCGCCCACCTGCACTTTCAGAGGTTGCCTTGCTAAGGATCATGGCCACGGGGGGTGCAGGGAGAGGCTGATGTCACTCAGAGGACAGATTAAGAGCCTGGTAAGCCATCTCAAGACGCTGTGTGTGTGAACACGGGAAGAGGGGGCGGGGGGGTTCCAAGTCAACACTGTGAATACTTTCACGGACGTTTCCACCAAACCACACAGATGGCCACTTGTTGCATGGCAGATGACGCCCCCCTGTAAAAAAAACGCTGACATCAGGTTGCCATCCGGTGCGCATCCGGGTGCGCCAGGATGATGAGAGCGACCGACTTGATGAATTGCCGTCATCGGAAGAACAACACGCTGAATGGGCTAATTAGGCGGGGAGAGGAAGAGTAGAGGAGCAAGTTAGCAGATTTTGTAGCCGTCTCCCCCCGGTTGGAAAAGCTGACTTTCTGTCTACGCCGCACTCGTCGGATTGACTTTGTTTTCTGTTGTCTTCCAGCAGATGCTCCTTCTTGCTGAGCTGTCCATCTTTTTCTGCAATGTGCTGCTATTGTCTCCCTGTTGTCGCCCCAGTCCCACAACAGTCCGTCGGCTGTCCAAAATCTAGCTTTGATGCTGTCATTACTTGTGAGACATAAATAAGACACATGCTTGTGTGTGTTGCTTAAAATGGGCTACAGTGGCGTGGACAGGAAGTGACATCGGTGCTTCAGAGTTGAGTTTTAGCTTGATGTGGTTTACGGTCAGTACAATAGGAATTGTTGTGCCTTTTTTGAAAAAATTCAAGATGCGTAGTGAAGCCTGAGTAAAACTTTTTTCTGTTTATAAAAACATGGCTGTTCAAAATATAGTTCAATTCCCTTGAAAAATTATTGTAAACACACGTTTATCTCCTATTAAAGCGGGGATGTTCAAACTCTACATCGTGAAAAATGAAAGGATGCAACGTTGCCATGTTGATATTCAAACTTTCTTCTGCAATCATTTTTTTCAATTCAATATTGGTCTGGTAATGATCATGCACCCCTGATGATTAGTTACTTGTGTTTTTTTTAATTTGTTTCTCATATTAGCATTTTTTAAATTATTTTTTTCTTTCATCCTACTAAAATGATGAAAGGATTTTTGTTATGCCTTTATTGTCGTAAAATTGCAGCTTTTTTATTTTTTATTTTTTCTTAGGAAAAACAATCAGACTGCACTTCCGGAATAACAAACAAAAACAGACTGTGTACATATATTTATACTGTTATTCTGTATATTTTGTATTTTCATATTTTGTATTTCATATTTTGTATTCTCATTCTTTTTTAATAGATGTGTATGCACCTACTACACCAAAACAAATTCCTAGTATGTGTTTGATCATACATGGCAATAAACCTTTTCTGATTCTGATTCTGATTGTGAGGATAAATTCCTAACATTTGGACTGGATTCCGCTCTTTAATGCAGCCGTGCTGCTTTTTTTCATTTTTTAAAGTATTTCTCTTTTCTTCTCATAATTCTTACTTTATTCACATCGTATTTTGACTTGCGACATTATAACCTTTGTCGCAAAAAATGACACCTTTATTCGTTTCTTCGTTTTAGATTTTAGTATAATGTTTCAATGTCTTGCTACTAAAATGACATATCAAAAGTATTCTTGTAAATTACGCTAATCTTTTTTTTTTTGCTTTCTTGTTAAATATTTTTAGAATTTGCCAAGGGCCAAAAAAAATACAGCTACGGCCCACACATGGCCCCCCAGCCGCACTTTGAACACCCCTGTATTAATCCAATACTCGCCCTTATTGTTGTTTCCCAGTCTGACCCAGCCAGTCTTCCTTGGTGTTATTATAGTACGCTAATCACTAGCTTTGCTAATGCTGCCATGCAGGCTAATGGCAGATAATGAGTGACAGGATGCGTGTGGAGGGGGTTACACTGGGGGGTTCTTGTTACACCTCCATCGTCCTAAGCAGACAAGTGAGCGACCTAAGTGAGCGACCTCATTAGGACCCGCAAAGTCCTTGCAAAGGGTCTATAGTGACCCTGATCCGCACGCTCGTCTCACTGCTGACCTCCTGTGGAGATTTGGATGCAGGACCTCCCTCCTTTTATTTCACTAAGGGGGTAAGGCGGGAGGTCCTCGCACACTTCCTATTTTCATCACATACAAGCGGACGAGCTTCCCTTTTGCACTGCTGCGCCCTGCAGAAGAGGGAAAAACAGCCGAGTGGTCTGAAATGCGAGGGGAAAAAAAGCACTCACACGCAAAATGTTCACAAAGGACTTCATTTCAAATGTATAAATAGTCTTTGAATGCAACTTGAAATCAGCAGGGATGTTACGTCATTTGACAAAAAAAGTGACAATAAATCTGATACACGCTTCTTTACTGCAAAAATATCCTAACTTTTTAAGTCCCCGAATCCCCAAATATATGAAAATATATGTCGCCAAGAAAGTACGCAGCACGCTTTCGTTTTGAGTGGTGACGCTTCCTGTGTGACGTCACAAAAAGGAACAAATATTAGCAGTGTTTGTAGCCCCGTTACACCAGCCTGGAAAATACAAGAAAACTTGGATTTTCTTGTATTGGGGGGGGGCATGAGACTTTTTGGATGCATATCTAGACGAAAGGCTAGCTGCATGGACGTATGGATGGATGGATGGAGGTATGGATGTATGGTGGAAGAAAAGCTCTTTCATTGCACACGCTATGTTTTCAAGGGGGGTGGGGGGGGGGCATCCTGTCCTACGCCAGGACTGTCAGGTGCACGTTTATCAGCACAAATCAATAGGACGCTCGGGTGGCCACCACTCAAACCCAGAGGTCACCTTTAAAAAGGTCAGCAAGGTCGGCAGGACAGCTCCCAGGCCTCAACCGTAATTCTTCTAATAGTGACCGAAGGTGTTTATTTGCTCAAGTGCAGAGAGCGACGGGCATTTAAAATCAGTTACAGCAAGACTCTAACAGCCTGACTTGAGTTTCTATTTGTGCTTCCTGTAAATAATGCAGTGCTGTGGGAGGCGGAGCTAAAGCTTCCCTACTTTAGGACGACCACCATAGTGTATTGGAAGCACCTTGTCCAAAATGTAGCCCTGATGCCGGAATGCTGGTAATGGATGGCTGGTAACTAGCCATGATGATCCAGCTCTGTCCTGGAAGTACTAACATGGCGGTGGACGAGACACCGCCATCGTTGTGGCCATAGTTTTCCAGGAGACCTGAGCCACATGTCCATATTTTTCCAGGAGACTTTAGAACATGTGTCCATAGTTTTCCAGGAGAGTTTAAAACATATGTCCAAAGTTTTCCAGGAGACTTGAGCCACATGTCCATAGCTTTCCAGGAGACTTGAGCCACATGTCCATAGCTTTCCAGGAGACTTGAGCCACATGTCCAAAGTTTGCCAGGAGACTTGAGCCACATGTCCATAGTTTTCCAGGAGAGTTTAGATCAAGTGTCCATAGTTTTCCAGGAGACTTGAGCCACATGTCCAAAGCTTTCCAGGAGACGTGAGCCACATGTCCAAAGCTTTCCAGGAGACTTGAGCCACATGTCCAAAGCTTTCCAGGACACTTGAGCCACATGTCCAAAGCTTTCCAGGAGACTTGAGCCACATGTCCAAAGTTTTCCAGGAGACTTGAGCCACGTGTCCATAGTTTTCCAGGAGAGTTTAGACCATGTGTCCATAGTTTTCCAGGAGACTTGAGCCACGTGTCCAAAGCTTTCCAGGAGACTTGAGCCATGTGTCCATAGTTTTCTCTGAGACTTTAGAACACGTGTCCATAGTTTTCCAGGATACTTGAGCCTCACGTCCAAAGTTTTCCAGGAGACTTGAGCCACGTGTCCATCGTTTTCCAGGAGACTTTAGTAATTTTCCAAGAGACTTGAGCCACATGTCCATAGTTTTCCAGGAGACTTTAGAACATGTGTCCATAGTTTTCCAGGAGACTTTAGAACATGTGTCCATAGTTTTCCAGGAGACTTTAGAACATGTGTCCATAGTTTTCCAGGAGACTTTAGAACATGTGTCCATAGTTTTCCAGGAAACTTTAGAACATGCGTCCATAGTTTTCCAGGAGACTTGAGCCACGTGTCCATCGTTTTCCAGGATAAAAGAAGGGAGAAACATTTGTAGATGAAATAGAGAATTTGCAGAACATGGCCTGAAGACGTGGAGATGACGATTGGTGGGATTTATCAGTACGATATCATAAATCCCTGAAATCAGCCGGATTATTCTTGTGCAACTCTTAATTATTACAGATACTTGTTTTCTTTCCCTGAGGATCTTCTGTTTGTGTTTGTTAACAATCCAAAGCACCCAGCGTCGATGTGAGCGGAGGCCACGATTGGAGGAAACATCTGGAGATGCCTCATGTGACTGCGTGCTTTGCTCTTGGCTAAAATGAAATTGCGTCCAACAAACCCATCATAGTTCATCATTCCCACAAAGCATGCCCTCAAAGAAGTGAATCCATACCTTCACACAGTATATTGTCCAGATGACCCCCCCCCCATATTACCAGGCTACCTAACCCGTGCTCACATGGCTTTTTACAAATCATCTAGAAGGGGACCTCCACACTTGGAGGCCAGCAACATATACTCCATGTGCCATCCCAGCAAAAGTACTACACGTACTTTGGTCTTGAGGATTCATGCACCTCATCACCTCCAACACGCAACCATGGCTTCCTTTCTGCATAAATACATATATTCATATAGATACTGTGTATTCACAAGTACTTCAAAGCTAAATCAATGGAATGGCTTCTGTCATGTTTACCGTACTGGACCAGTAGTACAACTGTAACAATACTACGATTACTACTACTACGACTACTATACTACTCAACTGATAGCAGCCATGACATCTTCACTATTTCATCAGCTACGATTACTGGGAATGCTTTAGTGCAATTTAACACGAGAATGAAGCAAAGTTCTGAGGAGGAATGGAGGAGGCGGGACTTGTGTGGTAACACTGGGAGGCGGAGCAACAGACCAGGAAGTGGCGAGACAAAGGGATATTGATGGAATGCGCTTGCTTAAATCTGGGCAGTGGACTTTCAGACCAAAGCAATGGATTCTTGAGCATTCATTCATTCATTCATTTTCTACCGCTTATCCTCACTAGGGTCGGGAGGGGGGGTGCTGGAGCCTATCCCAGCTGTCTTCGGGCAAGAGGCGGGGTACACCCTGGACTGGTGGCCAGCCAATCACAGGGCACATATAGACAAATTCCCACCCACATTCATACCTATGGACAATTTCTCCATATTGAGAGGAGCCAGATGATGTGGCTCAGGCATCATATCAGGATGCCACCCGGACACCTCCCTGGGGAGGAGGTCAGGGCATGTCCAACCAGTAGGAGGCCTCCCGGGGAGGCACCGGCATCCGTGCAGAGCCGAATCTGGGTTTTCCCTGCTTGGGCTGCCTGCCTCCGAGACCAGATCTTGGGTAAGCGGGAGAAGATGGATGAATGAAGCCACATATTAGAGAAGCTGGCAAACTGAGGTAGCAAAATATTATAGTGTAAAAAAAAAAAAAAAAACTTTATTATCACACTGTGCCATCTTGCTAATTTCCTTAGCATCGTGTCACGCTATTTACCGGGACGTGATGATATTTGACATGATATTTTTGATTGCAATCATTTCATTTCTATTATGTTACCTTGCATTCTTCTGTGTGTATGCTAGCATGCTAGCGGCCCAGCCTCCATTCACCCAGAGGCAAAAAGGCTCACTCCGTTCATGTTGTTGTTCTATGGGAAAAAAGAAACCCCCTTCCTGCTTGTTTGGAGGCGGAAGAGGAGGAAGACAGATGCGTGCACACGGCAATATGTTGATTATTATTATTTCATTATTATTATTATTTAATTTAATAATTATTATTATTTCCTTCATCGTGTGGTTCATTCATTTACTTCATCCGCGTCCCAGGACCAGGGCTTACGTGACCAGTCACCATGTAATCTCACCACTGCTACTATTTATGTAGCAGACATTGCTAACATCATCCCGCCACCACTGGAAACACAAACCATGCGTTTGTGCCAACTCTACCTATCGTTTACTCTAGCGCCCCCTGGTGAGCCTGATCAGAATAGAAGCGGTAGAGCAAGGATTGTTCAACTCATTAGTTTCCTGATTGGACCCATTAAAAAATAAATAAATAAATAAATAAAGGCTAAAAGGCGAGAAGAAGAAATCCGGAGCGACTTTGGTCGATGAGAGGAATATTTTAGATTGTGCAGAGCGTCGTTTGAAAAAAATGGGCAGCACAGAGGACGGCCAGAGAGATCGTCTTCCTGTCAAAAGAGCTGCTTTTGTTTGGTTTGATTGCCTGAAAGCATCCGGGACAAAATCATCATAAAACCAAAAACACATTCCCACATTTATCCACACCGACAACACTCGCTCTCCCAGCACCAAACTGTCCATTAGCTGCTCCTCCAGCCTGGATGCTTTACCACCCCACCCCGGAAGAAAAGAACCCTAGCCGCCAGAGCCCCCCCTGAGCCAGTGGCTTACAAATATGGTTTTAGCGCTAACATGCTAAACGGTCAGCCTGATCAGCATGCCTGGCAGGCAGAGAGATGGGGCAGTGGGTGGGTGGGGGGCTTGGGGGGGGGGGGTGTTAGTGGTGCATCCCACCCAGACATTGACTATTTATTGTAACCTCTTCAGCCAGCTAAAGGGCTATGTGCTTCTAAAACCGGTCCTTCAGCTGTAGGGGGGGGTGCAGTGTAGTGGATGCGGGTGTTAAAAATCCTACTGCAGGTTCTTCAGGATGCGTCCGTAGCGGAAGTCGTAGACGTGGCGGCACAGGTAGACCAGCTCCGGGTCCACATCGCTGGGCACACAGCGGTGGGAGGGGGGTGCGAAGTCCGTGCACGGGTGCACCGTGCTTGAGCCGCCGGGCGGGGCGCCTTCGGAACGTCGCTTCATCAAGGCACAATATCTGCAAACGCACAACAGCAAAGTTAAGTCGACATATTACACTTTATGTTTCATAAAGAACAGAGATTGATTACAAAATGAATGTGTTTGAATGAAATATGAAATATGCGTAAAAAAATGCGTAATTAGGTAGAAAAAAACATACATAAGTCGCTCTGGAGTATAAGTCGCACAAGGCCAAAAATGCATAATTAGGTAGAAAAAAACATACGTACATAAGTCGCACTGGAGTATAAGTCGCACAAGGCCAAAAATGCATAATTAGGTAGAAAAAAACATACATAAGTCGCACTGGAGTATAAGTCGCACAAGGCCAAAAATGCATAATTAGGTAGAAAAAAACATACATAAGTCACACTGGAGTACAAGTCGCACAAGACCAAAAATGCATTATTAGGTAGAAAAAAAACATACATAAGTCGCTCTGGAGTATAAGTCGCACAAGGCCAAAAATGCATAATTAGGTAGAAAAAAAACATACATAAGTCGCTCTGGAGTATAAGTCGCACAAGGCCAAAAATGCATAATTAGGTAGAAAAAAACATACATAAGTCACACAAGGCCAAAAATGCATAATTAGGTAGAAAAAAAACATACATAAGTCGCTTTGGAGTATAAGTCGCACAAGGCCAAAAATGCATAATTAGGTAGAAAAAAACATACATAAGTCACACAAGGCCAAAAATGCATAATTAGGTAGAAAAAAACATACATAAGTCGCACAAGGCCAAAAATGCATAATTAGGTAGAAAAAAACATACATAAGTCGCACTGGAGTATAAGTCGCATCTTTTGCTTGTAATTTACTTTACAAACTACTAGACCAAAACAGACATTACATCATCTTGGAAGGCAAGTTAACAATAGATCTAACAATAAAAGAATAGAGAACAGGCTGAATAGGTGTAAGATATGCTAACACAATGCTTATTCAGCTATGTTTATGTTTTTTATTTATAAGTCGCTTTGGAGTATAAGTTGCAGGAACAGCCAACCTATGAAAAAAAGTGCGACTTATAATCCGGAAAATACGTTAAATGAAACCACGTCTGACTCTGGTGAGACCCGGTTCTGTCTCTCACCTACAGTACTGGGCTAGCGGGAGGACGTAGCATCTGTCTTCAATGCAGGCCACGCTGTTCTCGTCTTGATGTCGAGAGGCAAAGATCTCGTTCTGCAAGCGGCAAAAAAAAAAAAACCCTCGTTTAGTTATCGAACGAGAAAAGGCTTGCATGCAGACAGCAGCGCTATAGTGACCATGAGAGGAGAGCGGCCATGTTGTGTTAGCCGTGTGACTGATAGCATCAGTGCCGTGATAATAATGTGCTCGGTCAGGAGAGGACTATCACAGACGTGTGCTTTTATTATTGTTTGTGCTGTAGCTTCTAGATTTGTCCGAGTCATGAACAGTGTCACCTCACAGTGTGCGCCGGGATCTCGGCCTCCCTGGGTGTGCTCAGGTCGGTAGTACCAGAAAAGACTCATCATCAGCTCCCCTGAGGCGGCGGATAAGCACGCGTGTGAGCACACAAACAACCTTGACCCTCCATCCATCCATCCATCCATCAATCAATCCTCCTGCCATGTTCTCATCTCCTGCACCTGATTTGGGATCCTCCCACAACGCTGATATCTTGGCCACGTACGGCAGGGATTTCTTCCTGGGACCCGATCGAAGCAGCACCGTGTCTCGAACGCGGATCACTTCACCGTCCCTCTCAACGCCTTCGTAGCACAGCCGGAGCGCCGTCTCATCCTCCCCCTGACACACAAATAGAGTCCTCCTTACAAACACCCAAAAGAAAACTGTCACACAATTATCTGCGCTCGCCCCGGGAGATGATTTTTTTTCCACCATCTTCTTCTGGCAAGCAGCTTTGAGAATAAATCTACTCTAAGAGAGAGACGATCTGCCGTGTAAGAAACACTCACCGCGATGAAAACCTCCTTCTCTGCGGGGGTTCCAACAGGCCGCCAGCCGTTGGTGGCGCGTCTGCGGACCACTTTCTTTAGTTTGCAAGGGCTCGGCGGGGATGGAGGAAGCTGCTGGGGCGAATGCCGGCGACCGTTGGCGGAGGCCTTGGTGCCCGGTGGGTTCTCTGCGGATGCTTTTAGCCCGGCCCGGGGCTGCTGCTGCAGGTGGGGATTAGTCTGGGTGGGACTGTGGTCACCCTGAGGGGAGGAGAAGGTCTCTGGAAAGAGAGAAGCGACAATGTCACACAGAAGCGGCTAACTTGACTAGCCCAGAGAACGCCTTAAGAAGATGTAGCTAGCGGAGGGTAACTGAAGGTTGTGGGTGGCTCGTCACGGTTCTGGTGTAGATATGCTTCAGTGAAAAGTCAGTCTTATCAGGGAAGATCTAAATCTGAGCCCCCAGCTACAGTATGTACAATGTGGGAGATCATAAGATACAAAACCTCTTCAGAGATGTTCACGCTTGCAACAAACTAGCGTGACAATTGGATAAGTGGGCCCACCCCTGAGGGGTTTTTGACAAACCTGTTTTGATGCCCTGCGAGCATCCGGTGCATCCCGCGCTGAAAGAGCAGCCCCTGCTGTGGAGAGGAGGCAGGTGTTGACACCTGCAGGTGTAGTTGTTGATTCCGCAGGCTTGGCCGCAACAAGGCGAGCCGACCGTGCTGCAGCAGGACGGGTGGGGCGGGTGGGGCATCCCCGATGTGTGTCTCACCGGAGCACCCGGCGGCTTGGAACCAATGGTCCGATCAGGGCATAAGCCGGGTGGGGAAAAACTCAGACGTCTGGACGTGAGCGGCGGCGCGGATGCTCCGGTGTGCGGCGGGTGTGGGGTGATGTGGACGTAGTAGCAGAGGCAGGGGTGGTGGCTGAGGGTCAGGGCGGGGTGGGAGTGGGTAAGGGGCGGCGAAGTGACAAGGCACTCACGCTTCACAGGGGCCACCGCCGAGCTGATGGGTTGATCACCTGACTCTGCGTAGGGTTGCTGACCCAGGAAGAAGGCCAGGCGGTGACAGTACTCCACGGAGCCCCCAGGGGGACAGCAGTAGCAAGGGCTCAGTTCGGTTTCCAGCTGCTCTTCCTTCACGTTTTTCAGCGAGTACCCGAGCATGCTGCGCGACTGGTAGCCCGTTTTGGCGACAGTACCGGACTCCCATTCCACTTTGGGCTCAAAGCCAGTCTTCTCTTTGCAAGCGGAGCAGCTACAGTGCATGGGGGCCGCCTTCATGGGGCTCCCTTTTAGTTTTGGTGAGCGCCCTTTGTGTTTGACTCGAGGGGGCTGTTTTTGGGGTGCAGCAGGATTCTTGCAGTCAGATGCGACGGAAGCGCTCGAGGGCGCTTTTACTCGTGGCTTCGTCACCGCAGACGAGCTGGTCAACTTCAGCAGGGCGGCGGCGTTGAGACCGGCCAGTCTCCTCGGTGTGGGTGTATCCAGAATGTCCAAACTCAACCTTCTACTCTCACCGACTCTGGTGGTTTTTCTCCTGACCTTCACAGAGATTCGGCACTGGTCTGGCTTGTGAGACGAGGAGGGTTTAGCAACATTCAGAGCTGGCGCGGTGGGGCTCCTGGCCGCCGGAAACCCACCCGGGGAAAGCGCTCCACTTGCGGGCTCCTCCTGTCTTTTAGCTTGTTTGACTGCCGGTTGGTCAGTGGCTCTTTCCAGTAGCAGGCTGTTCACCGCCTCGGCGTTGAGCGAGGCGAGGCGGCGCTTGCGTGGTTGCGAGACGTGTACGAAGTCACTCCGCTTGGATTTGACTTTTGATGTCATCTTGTCCTCTGGTCTTACGCCAATCCCACCTTTCCTGGCCTTGTCGGGCACCTTTCTCTCTACAGGTTTCTTTTGCCCGCGGGGGCTTTCCTCCAACCTTGTGAGGAGCACATGGCACCTAAGCCCCTCCCCCATTCTCCCCCTTAGTGGATACAACTTCCTGTCCCATTTTTTATCGCAGTCCAGTTTCTGGGTATGATCAGATCCCTTGTCCTTCATCATCTTCCTTCCGTGGACGACTGCACTTATCTTCTTGGTGCGGCCGAAGCGGAGAGAGCGCTCGGGCTGGTCGCCGCCCATAGCGCCACCATGCAGCCACGGAGGGCTGCGGTCCCGGTGTTGGTTGGAACCCCTTTGCTTGGTGTGGGTCATCACATGCTTCTTGACTGGGCCTGGGGGCACACGGAAATAAAGATGGTTTACTTTTGGCAGTTGTGGATCGGATCCAGACCTCATGGGCACCAGGCTTGTTTTGGGCAGCCATTTTATTTTTAGTCTTAGCCTATTGGGTGAAAAGTCACAGTTGAGTCATTTTTTTGTCTTAGTCTAGTTTCAGTAAAAAATAAATAAATAGTAAAGAAATTGTATGAGGGCTGCACGGCGGTCTAGTGGTTAGCGCGCAGACCTCACAGCTAGGAGACCAGGGTTCAATTCCACCCTCGGCCATCTCTGTGTGGAATTTGTGGGTTTTCCCCGGGTACACCGGTTTCCTCCCACATTCCAAAAACATGCTAGGTTAATTGGTGACTCCAAATTGTCCATAGGTATGAATGTGAGTGTGAATGGTTGTTTGTCTATATGTGCCCTGTGAAGCGGTTGAAAATGAATGAATTAATTAATGAAATTGTATGAGGAAAAAACCAAAGAGGACACATGACTTGTCACGTCCCATGTTTAGCTCGTCCCCGTTTCGATTTTGTCAACGATGGACTCTCACCATCGTTGAAGAAAACAACCCTGGTGTGCACCTTGGACACTTTTTGGTACTGGGGGAAACGAAAGCACCAGAGAAAGACCTAGCGATGAGGTGGTCAGAGCGCTTGGATCTCGAACCAAACCAGAAGCTTTCTTGCTGGGAGGCTGAAAGTGGTCAAAAGGAGGATCTTCATGGAAAGAAAGCAGATGGCACCAAACCAAACGGGGCGTTTCAGAGCAGGACCGATGATGAGTGTTGACAGTCGAGGAGCGCTACTGGCGATTTTGAGGCGTGGAGCAGGGACCATTAACATTATTTAACACATTTCCTTTCCGCTGACTTGAATGCAGACGTACTGAAAGAGCCCAGGCTGCTACAGTAAATGAAAACATGAAGCAAACACAACGACACCAGCCTCTGATTCACATTTAAAAAAGCACACACATCTGACTCATCGTTTACAGCTTCATGACCATCTCAATTCATAACCATCATTCTTTATTCATACAGCATTAAGACAACAACTCCTTCAGGCCTCTAACAGGAGAACGTCACACTTCTAAATCAATCTGACCATAGTCTGCACGTTCTTCTTTATGTCAAGAAGATGTACGCCAAAATGTGAGTTGATGGGATTGTTTATGTGTGAGACAGCTCAGGCTTAAGGAATGATTGACTCAGCATCTTTAGGTTAGGCCTGTCAAAACTAACTGGGTCATTAGACATTAAACATTTTTAGCCATGTCAAGCCACGCCCCCCCAATGCATAGCATCCCTACAGTCCAACACATCTACAGCAGTGCAACGCCGCCACGCCATATATTGGATCTCCAGCTCACAAACACTCACTGTCACTCCACCACAGCAAGGCGCCTTCAGGGGCACTCCGAAAATCACACAACAACATTGTTTGTATGAGTGTAAGTCAGGCCTGAATAAACAGAAAGACCAAGGCAGTATCATTATCATTATTAGGCAGTATTTCAGTAAAATACATTCATTTTCTACCACTTATCCTCACAAGGGTCGTAGGGGGGTGCTGGAGCCTATCCCAGCTGTTTTCAGGCGAGAGGTGGGGTACACCCTGGACTGGTCGCCAGCCAATCACAGGGCACATACAGACAAACAACCATTCACACTCACATTCATACCTATGGACAATTTGGAGTGTGGGAGGAAACCGGAGTACCCGGAGAAAACCCACTCATGCACGGGGAGAACATGCAAACTCCACACAGAGATGCCCGAGGGTGGAATTGAACACTGGTCTCCTAGCTGTGAGGTCTGCGCGCCACCCACTCGACCGCCGTGCAGCCCCACCATGAGGTAGACGTGACCAATCTAGTAAGATAGTGGTGCCTTTACAAAGATAACAATACTGGCTTATTGTTATTATTATTATTATTGTGCCTTATTATTATGAGGACTATTCTCTTCTATTCTATTCTATTGTATTCTAGAAAACTTTCCACATCTTCCAGAATCTGCACCTATTCCAGCTGTATTTCCTTTGGATTTGTGCTTACGGCAAAAGCAGTCTGTTTTAATTTATTCCACCTTGTGCGTGCTGGAGGCTGTCTTCGGGCGAGAGGCGGAGTACACCCTGGACTGGTCGCCAGCCAATCACAGGGCACATATAGACAAACAACCATTCACACTCACATTCATACCTATGGACATTTTTGGAATGTGGGAGGAAAACGCAGTACCCGGAGAAAACCCACTCATGCACGGGGAGAACATGCAAACTCCACACAGAGATGCCCGAGGGTGGAATTGAACACTGGTCTCCTAGCTGTGAGGTCTGCGCGCCACCCACTCGACCGCCGTGCAGCCCCACCATGAGGTAGACGTGACCAATCTAGTAAGATAGTGGTGCCTTTACAAAGATAACAATACTGGCTTATTGTTATTATTATTATTATTGTGCCTTATTATTATGAGGACTATTCTCTTCTATTCTATTCTATTGTATTCTAGAAAACTTTCCACATCTTCCAGAATCTGCACCTATTCCAGCTGTATTTCCTTTGGATTTGTGCTTACGGCAAAAGCAGTCTGTTTTAATTTATTCCACCTTGTGCGTGCTGGAGGCTGTCTTCGGGCGAGAGGCGGAGTACACCCTGGACTGGTCGCCAGCCAATCACAGGGCACATATAGACAAACAACCATTCACACTCACATTCATACCTATGGACATTTTTGGAATGTGGGAGGAAAACGCAGTACCCGGAGAAAACCCACTCATGCACGGGGAGAACATGCAAACACAGAGATGGCCCAGAGTGGAATTGAACCCAGGTCTCCTGAGTAAAATACATTTACACTGAATAACACTTCAAAAATGACGTGGTGTATTTGAATGCAACCCCTAGTGGCTCATCCCTAATGAGCTCATAATGACGAGTGTTTCAGAAGTGTGTTGATGCTGTACATAGAAACACTGTATATACAGTATACACTGTACAGTATACACTGTATATACAGTATCACTGTGTCCTGTCATTCAGCTCTCTTCAGAAAATTCGTCATTCATTTGACAACTGAGATTCATTGTATCCAAACTTGTGATCATTTGACAGGCCTACTTTACATCTGAAATATACTGACAGAGTTGTTTGATACACACACAATTTCTGTGTTGTGTGACATTGTGTACCAAGGTCTGAAACCGCTAACCCTCGACATACACAACGCTACTTTTATAGCGTAATGAAGGCAAGCAGCCAGCTAATCAAAGCCACACATCTGCATGGCTAAAAACCACGTCACACACCACCAACACCGACGGTTGTGTCTCCACAAATAGACTTAATGACACTGACGAGGAGGAGTAGGAGGAAGGAGGAAGGAAGACGTGTCTCACTTTGTTAAACATAACATCCACAGTAATGATAGTCCACATCTCAACATCATCAGGTTTTCATTTTTGCACATCACAAAGGATTGTTTTGATTTTAATACACTAATCCTTTGTTTATGGCGGTGAATTTTGCTTCCAGACTTGAACACAGTAAGTTTACTTCTGCAAAGTAGCATACTGTTATTAATACATGGAATATTTTCATAGCCATGGCATAGAAAACCTGTTTTTAACATTAGTAGAGCCCTCTAGACATGAAATAACACCCCTATAGTCACCTTTACTTTGTATTTCTACATAGTTCCTTGTTTTCTGGACAGTGTACTTCCTTGAAATGGCTTAACACTTATATTAGCCAGTATAGTAGACACAATGAGAGTAACTAAGCCATGTAAGATGGAGAGAAAACTCCAGGTTTCCCCCCCCCCAAAAAACGCATTTATTAAAAACAAAAAAATTAAAAAAAACTTCACTTTGGTTCCAATTTTCTACAAGAAAAGCTCTGATAAAACATTCCACTGTTCTCAAATATCTTACTTTTTATTTTTCTACACAAAATAAGATGAAAAATAAACAAATCAAGAATAAAGAAAATAAATCAATCAGTAATAAATAAATATAATAATAACAATAAAATGGCAAATAATAAAAACTTACATATATAACCACATATAGTTGGTGGGTAGACAAATTATTTTTTTCCAGATTAAAATGAACAAAGCATTATTAGAGCCCTGTAGACATGACAAAACACGACTATAGTCACATTTATACTCTTTTTATTTACAACATATTGCGCAACTGCAGGGTCTTGAGACACATGCTAACTCGCAAACTAGAGAGCTAGCGACCTAAACGGTAGCCTTCAAGTTATTTACTTTAAATTTAAATGGCCAAACTTACCACTTCCACACGGATAGGGAGGATAACTATTAACAGTTATTTAACCTTTAACATGAACATGAATCAAACGTAATAATTTTTTCTGGGTACATGATACCATACAGCATCCATATCAAACTTGCGCGGGCCGCACGAACATTCAACTTTCATATCAAGGCGGGGGCCACAAAATAGTGTCCTGCGGGCCACATTTGGCCCGCGGGCCTCGTGTTTGAGACCCCTGGTCTAGTGGGTGTCTCACTGAACAGTTAGTGGCACCTAGTGGCCACTGTGGAATACTACATTCACAATTACAATTAATTATGTTACAATTAATGTTTCTTCTACACGGCTCATAGTCCAAGTATCATTCAGGAAGAAAACGAAAGCTAAAAATGTCACCAGACTGTAGTTACTGGTGCTGCTGCTGGGAGGGGGTCGGGGTGGGGGTGGGGGGGGGGGGGGGGGGGGGGCGTGTGATGTAACGTAATGTCATGTAATGCAGGTAGCCAACTCTGTGAAGATCACATCTCGTCGTGCGGTAGCGCTCTGGCCGTCTTTTAAAGCCCGTTCAGCTTCCAGGAAGTGGTTTCCCATTCCCGGTAGATGAATGAGGCGGCGCTTAAACGCCTTGAAAACAGCAGGCGTGTTCTTCACACATACTTTTGTCCGCAATCCTAAAAGGCATAAACATTTTGGAGCAGCTACTGTTACTACAACACCAACAGGAGTTCCTGGGGTGTCGCTGCTCTCCCTTTTCACTGTGTGCTACCAGATTGTGCACCTCCATGGAAACAGCACCATCAAGACTTGTTTTAGTCGGAGGAACCAAAAATAACCGGCGTGCAGCCCAACACGCTGTAAAAAATGATAAGGGAAGCAAGGTCGGATGCAATAATATGTAAGCCGAGCCAAGTCAGCGTGGAGTAAATATCTTTTTACCAGGTAACAGCAAAATGTGTGTGAAATAGTAATCAGGGAAAACTGCTGGTCTCAGCTGAGTCAATTATAGTCAAATATACAGCATATTCATAAATGTGCAGAATTTGCACCAGCCCCCCCCCCCGCCCCCAGACATGGACATTTTCATAGCATGCCCTTCTATACCAATCATAGTCATGCAAAACAACAATTATGCCTTTACAAAGAAAATAATGCTCTATTAGCGGCGCGGCGGTCTAGTGGTTAGCGCGCAGACCTCACAGCTAGGAGACTAGGGTTCAATTCCACCCTCGGCCATCTCTGTGTTTCGATGTACAGCATCGAAACACTCGTCATGATGAGCTCATTAGGATGAGCCACTCGGGGTTGCATTCAAAGACACCACGTCATTTTTGAAGTGTTATTCTGTGTAAATGTATTTTACTCAGGAGACCTGGGTTCAATTCCACCCTCTGCCATCTCTGTGTGGAGTTTGCATGTTCTCCCCGTGCATGCGTGGGTTTTCTCCGGGTACTCCGGTTTCCTCCCACATTCCAAAAACATGCTAGGTTAATTAGCGACTCCAAATTGTCCATAGGTATGAATGTGAGTGTGAATGGTTGTTTGTCTATATGTGCCCTGTGATTGGCTGGCGACCAGTCCAGGGTGTACCCCGCCTCTCGCCCGAAGACAGCTGGGATAGGCTCCAGCGACCCTCGTGAGGAAAAGCGGTAGAAAATGAATGAATGAATAACACTTCAAAAATGACGTGATGTCTTTGAATGCAACCCCTAGTGGCTCATCCCTAATGAGCTCATAATGACAAGTGTTTCAGAAGTGTGTTGATGCTGTACATAAGAAACACTGTGAGGTCTGCGCGCCACCCACTCGTCCACTGTGTAGCCCCACCATGAAGTAGACGTGACCAATCTACAGTAAACCTCGGATATATCGGATTCAATTGTTCCCACTGGTTTTGTCCGATATAAGCGAAATCCGTTATATGCGTATACCGGAAAATGTCAGTTTTACGCATATATCGCATTTATATCCGGTATATGCGTAAATCGGATTTTATCCGTTATAAAAAGGCACTTACTTGACTATGTTTCCAATGTACCTGGACGCGCAGGCAACGCTGCAAATGACGTCGTATAGCGGCCTGTCACGATCCGGCGAATCGGAGCGCCACGATGCGGCCATCCGATATATGCGAGGGAAATTTAATGGAAATGCATTGGAACGGGACTGGAGATTTTGTCCGAAATAGGCGAAATCCGTTATAAAAAATCCAATATATGCAATGAATTTTTATTGGAAATGCATTACAGAAAAATCGGTTCTTTTTTTTATCTGTCCGTTGTGAGCGAATTTCCGATATATCCGAGTCCGATATATCCGAGGTTTACTGTAGTGAGATAGTGGTGCCTTTACAAAAACAACAATGCTGGCTTAGTGTTATTATGGGCCAGTAATGAAGTGACAAGATGAGCAAGCCAAAGCATTGCAAAGGTTAGCATGTCGCCCAGTGACACGTTAGACAGGACGGCCAACAGGAGGCGTTGGCATGTTGAGCTTGGAGGAGATGAAAAAGAATTCCAAAGCGTCAAGTTTTCAGCCTTCTGTGTGTGTGTGTGTGTGTTTGTGTGTGTGTGTGTGTTTGTGTGTGTCTGTCCTCCACACACACACATGCATGCGTGTTACGGTATGAATAACACGAATAGAGCAGGATGGGATACAGTAAAGATACACGTCGCTTGCCCAGCCGAAGAAGCCAGTCAGGCTGGGGGAGAATGAGGGAGGAAAAGGGAGGCAGACGCCTATATAGAAGCCAAATAAAAAGGTACCTCCACCCCTCCCTCAACGATCACATTTTCGAACCCTCATTAGCGACACGGCGGCGGACACGACCGAATGCCCGAGCAAGAAGGGACCCAAAGAGGAGGAGGCTCCAGCCGGCGTGAGGCTCCACACCTCCCTCTCTCCCTCCCCCCTATTTCCCCCCCTTCCACCGCCTCGACAAATAAATATGACATTTTAAAAGAATTGCCTTCGCCCCCTCCCCTTTCCTTCGGAACAACTTGAAGCACCAAGCGACGACAGCGATCGAAGCGACAACTTACCGCCGTACTTCCTGCCTGCCTGCCTGCCTGACTGCCGGGAGGGGGCCGTCGAACGAGTGAACGTGTGCCGGGGAGCGAGACGAGGGAGCCGGACTGGTGCGATGGCACGGCTCGGTAAACTGGGAGAGTTGGGGAGGAGGGGAGGACGATCGCTGGCGCTGTGGGTGTGTGTAACTGTGCGTGCGTGCGTGCGTGCGTGTTCTTCCTGGTTGTGCTCTCACCGTTGTCAAGCGAACTGAAACCGAATCGAGATCAGTATCGTGGCTTCCTTCCATAAACGGCTTCCAAGAGTCCAGTTGATTAAAACAGTCCACTAGCTGGCCTCTCTTTCGTATCCTTGCACTTTTTCCTGTCTGTCTTTTTAATATCTACAGCACTGATATCCAACCGGCAGCTCGTGGGCCAAATGTGGCACGTGAGTGACATCAGATATTAGAATGATATCAAAAGTGGCCTGTGAGTGATATGACAGCGGACTGTGAGTGATATTAGAGTGGAACATGAATGATATCAGAGTGTTCTGTGAGTGATATTAGAGCGGGAACATGAGTGATATCAGAGTGGCCTGTTATAGCTGAGTGGAACATGAATTATATCAAAGTGGCCTGTGAGTGATATTAAAGTGGGAGGACATGAGTGATATCACAGTGGCCTGTGAATCATATTAGAGTAGAACATGAGTGATATCAGAGTGGCCTGTGAGTGACATTAGAGTGGGACATGAGTGATATCAAAGTGGCCTGGGAATTATACTAAAGAGGAACATGCATGATATCAGAGTGGAATGTGAGTGATATTAGAGTAGAACATGAATGATATCAAAGTAGCCTGGGAGTGATACTAAAGAGGAACATGAATGATATCAAAGTGGCCTGGGAATGATATTAGAGTGGAACATGATATCCGAGTGGACCATGAATGATATCAGAATGGCCTGTGAGTGATATTAGAGTGGGACATGATATTCGAGTGGGACATGAGTGATATCAGAGTGGCCTGTGATATCCGAGTGGAACATGAATGATATCAGAGTGGACTGTGAGTGATATTAGAGTGGAACATGAGTGATATCAGAGCGGACTGTGAGTGATATTAGAGTGCCCCCCCCCCTCCCGACAGGCACATGAATGATATCAAAGTGGCCTGTGAGTGATATCAAAGTGAGTGATGAGTGATATCAAAGTGGCCTGCGAGCGATATCGGCGTGGCCCATGAGTGATGGAGTTGACAACATAGTAGGCGTGGTCAGGGGAGGAGCTCAGCAAAGCGTTTTGGCCAAGAGGACAAGAATGTAGATTTTCCCTATTTGTGACTTAGCATTCATGACTTAGCATTCATGTACAGAAAGTACTTCTGATACTGCCAGTTGATGCTAATATGCTGCTAGTATTTCCATGGAAGTGTTAAGGTGCCAAAAATAAGTTAGTGCCGTGCAGCAACTTTATTGTTTCATTTAAGTGACACAATCGATCAATACCCGCAAGCTGAATCATTCACTGCCGTGATTCCAGTACCGACTCATCACAAGTTCTTCCTGTTGTATCATCTGGACAGAAGCAAAGAAGTGTAGAGGTGTATTGATTGACGGGGTGGGGGGGGGGGGGGGGGCATGAAATGGTAACCTATTGATGATGTCAACCGCAGATAATTTGACATAGCAAATGACTTCCTTAGAGAACACCAGGATGTCATCAATTCATACACAACGCACACAGCAGCCAATTATTCCCGTAGCACACGCTTCCCAAAAGGGCTTTGTTCCCGGCTTATGTCCCCAACCTGGACTGCATGCCGACTGCAACTCCAATGATGGATGATTATTTACAGCGAGTCAGTCTATGCTCTTATTCATGTCTTAGTTTCTCTGTTTATATCTAAATACTGATGTAAAGGTATTATTTCACGTCTCTGTGGCTCTAATAATGTGAAAATTACAATCCTAGTTCTCGGAAATTCATTTATCACAGCTGGGTCTGGAACCAATTGGCCGTGATAAACGAGGGCTAGCTAACCGTGATGAATGTTCCCTTATACCGGAACATCCCATTACATGAGCGCTCCATCCCACAGTGTGCATGGCGTGACGGTGCCGCCATCACTTTTCCACAGCCCGGAGTGCCGCGTTTAGCTAAAGTCAAAGCGTACAAGCGAGACGGAGAGCTGAATCAAATGTGAAAAAGAGGCAACGCGCTGAAGATGTTTCTTCAGTTCCGGATCAGCTACACCCGGGTCTTACTGCTCCTTGAGTAGTACAACTGGACTCCTGCAGACTGAAGGTAGCACGCGTAAATGCTAATGCTAATGCTAACATGCATCAGTTTCCAATGGAATACATCACATCATCAATTCCACAGTTCCACATCTCCAAAAGGAGTCGGAAGAAGCAAAGCTTATTAAATCCTACCCCCTCCCCCACCCCATATGTTGCATTTGTTCACTTCCTGCCTTCCTGGTATGATTTTATTCATTCATTTTCTACCGCTTTTTCCTCACAAGGGTCGCGGGGGTGCTGGAGCCTATCTCAGCTGACTGCGGGCGAGAGGCGGGGTACACCCTGGACTGGTGGCCAGCCAATCACAGGGCACATATAGACAAACAACCATTCACACTCACATTCATACCTATGGATAATTTGGAGTCGCTAATTAACCTAGCATGTTTTTTGGAATGTGGGAGGAAACCGGAATACCCGGAGAAAACCCACGCATGCACGGGGAGAACATGCAAACTCCACACAGAGATGGCCGAGGGTGGAATTGAACCCTGGTCTCCTAGCTGTGAGGTCTACGCGCAAACCACTCGACCACCGTGCCGGTATGATTTTATTTTTAAAAAAAATTACACATATGAAGTGGTGTAACCATAATGGTGATGTCTTTCCAACCATAACAATATTGATCATATATATAAATAACCATCCAAATTGTGATATATAATAACAATAAACCCAACATGACTGGTTGAAGACCCTCATCCTTGTATTTAGCAATCAAGTTTCTTGAATGGGCTCATCCTTGTACATTGGTTGACTTCCTTACTCAATCCCTTCCATTGTTTGATTCCACATACGGTATCTTCTGTTTGTCCACCTTTGACCCCCGACGGGGACACTTTGGACCTGTGGGTTGTGACTTCGATACTTGACTCAAAAGTCACTAGTCTGGGTTCATACAGTTAAATACTACGCAGTCTTTTCTGGTTCTGGAATTTGTCCTGGTGGGATTAATGGTCTCTACTCTACCTTGAGACACAAGTGGACTCATTTTGGTGTCTTTTAAGTGGACGTGGTGGAATTAAATATGGACTTTTTACACCTTTGTCTTCTCTGTTCCACTTTTAAGGGCTACTTTTTCATCCCGGATGAGGTACGGAGACTTGAGTGCCCAAAGCCGCTGTGGTCCAACACCAGTCTGACTAGACGCCCTCGACACTGTGACAGTTTGGGAACACGCCTGTACCTTTTTCCAGGTCAGCGGTTGGTCCTAATGGGGCGTACACCGCAAACCCCGGCAGGCACAAATGGGCTCCAGTAATGTGGGGGAACAAATCAGGCAGTTTTATGAGAGTGTATCCACCATTAGCCATATTTTTGGTGGACTACAATGTTTGCTTTGCACTTTACAGGCTTGCTGGAGGGGAAACTCAAGTGCGAGACTACACCCCCCCCCCCCCCCCCCCTTAGCAGCGCCACTGTTAGATTTACTACAGTATAGGATCACCATTAGATCACACTTGACTCCGATTACGAATGATGAAAATAATAATAATAATAATGTAACCTTACCGGGATGTCGTCGATCTTCTGTGGACGAACGGTCCGGTTAACGAACAGCCAGCCTGCCCACACTCCCACCCAGCAAGACTCCCCCAAACGAGGTCTGTCTGTCTCGCTTCCTCGGCGAGGACCGCAAGCGAACAACTCGGAGCTTCCACCGCCGAAGACGAGCACGCTTCCCCCCGCGTCCCATGCACTCCACTCCCCGTCGAAGAGCTCAACGGCTCGGATCTCGATAGCCGCTTACACGGAGACGAGTACACGGAGCTTTGGGTTGGCCAGCGTGGGCAGCAACACAACAGCCAGCAACAGCAGCGAGGATCGGGATGGCACACGGGCCGAGCCCTGTCCCCCTCTCGCCGGGGCGCAAAGTCAGCAGATGCTGCCTTCAAAAGTCTCCTCTCTGGTTGACGTTTGCTGCCTTTTCTTTTCTTCCGATGTTTTTACATAACAACAAGAAGAGGAACGTCCCACACAAACCTACTTCGCTGCTGCTGTGGAGCATGTGATGGCAACATGGTGAGCCTTTTAAAGGGGTATCCACGCGTGACTCGCACACGCACACGCACACACGTACGCCACCTTCGCGGGGGAGCTCGACTGTGACGTTCCTGTGTTGATGCTAGCACCTGTTTACCTCCTGTTGCACGCCATTCCACGCATATTTCTCTTACTGTATATACAGTACATACACTGACCCCCACCCCAACACACCCACCCCTATAGGAATGAATGGATTGGTATGAACCAGTGTTGGTATGACCATAAAAAGGTCAACAGTCAAGTCTTGCTGTCCTGCAAGTGTAAGAAGAAGTTCAGCACTCTTAAAAGCGAAGCCATCTTTGAAATGTTGGCAAGATGTCTTTGAACGTCTCCTGTGTGTTTATCCGGCATGCAAGTGGAAAAAGAAGTC
The DNA here is from genome assembly GCF_030265055.1 of Doryrhamphus excisus. Lineage (NCBI taxonomy): Eukaryota > Metazoa > Chordata > Actinopteri > Syngnathiformes > Syngnathidae > Doryrhamphus > Doryrhamphus excisus. The sequence goes on from NC_080484.1 coordinate 14,067,901, forward strand.
AGCACGGCAAAAGAGAAATGCATCAAAGATTACCCAAAGAATCTCCAAAATGTGATTTCTTTGCAATTAGAATTCCTGATTTCCTCACTGCAACAAATAGAATAGAATAGAAATGATCCGTTCCAGGGTCAAACTGTCATCTGCATTTTTCATTCATTCATTTTCTACCGCTTTTTCCTCACGAGGGTCGCGGGGGTGCTGGAGCCTATCCCAGCTGTCTTCGGGCGAGAGGCGGAGTACACCCTGGACTGGTGGCCAGCCAATCACAGGGCACATATAAACAAACAACCATTCACACTCACATTCATACCTATGGACAATTTGGAGTCGCCAATTAACCTAGCATGTTTTTTGGAATGTGGGAGGAAACCGGAGTACCCGAAGAAAACCCACGCATGCACGGGGAGAACATGCAAACTCCACACAGAGATGGCCGAGGGTGGAATTGAACCCTGGTCTCCTAGCTGTGAGGTCTGCGCGCTAACCACTAGACCGCCGTGCCGCCCCCCATCTGCATTTTGAAGTAAGATTCTATCATTGTTAAATGTAAAGGATAGAAGATGGCTGATCCACGATGGTGGAGCCAAGCATTGGGAAAGTTGACCTCGTCGGGTTGATGGCGGTCAGCGCTAATCAATAGCTGCTTTGTCGTCTGCCACTGTTGCTCCTTTAACCCATGCCCCTTTTAGACAACATCAGGAAGATGATGACGATGATGATGATGATGATGATGATGATGATGATGATGGGAGAGACGCTCGAGACAAACAAAGAACCTAATTTCATTTCTTCAGGTTCTTGATTGATAATTATCAGATGCTAAGCTGCCAGAGCTCAATCCCCAACATTCCCATTTACCGCCAGCGTAGGGCTTATCCTTAATCACACACACACACACACACACACACACACACACACACACACACACTCACACACAGGCAACATTAAGCTGAATCAGGATGCAGGGCTGGCTAACGAGACCATGCACTGAGAGGAGAGGAGACAAGCTGGAACATGAACTGGTCCTCTGTCAACAGCCAGACTCCCGTGTCCCATTACGGCTTCCTCTCCTCGCTGACCGAGTGCACGTGATGATTAAGAAATAGTCTGTTCCAGGGTCAAACTGTAATCATCGTTAAGCCTAGAACAGGACGAGCTTTCATATCTCATTTCACCACTCTTGTGCTGCCATACAAATAAAAACAACAGCGTTTTTCAACCTTCTTACAAGTCTAAAATCCTTTCTTTTCATTACATCATATTTTTAGAGCACATTTCAAACAACCAATGTGCTGCATAAGCCATACAGACCATAACAATAAACACGGTACAAACAATCAATTACTCGTACTGTGCTGGGGAGCAAATCAAGCGCTCCTTTTTTCTCCTGCATGTATCTACCCTGAGCTCACTTGGAAATGAACATTCACTTCAGCAGGAAGGACGTTGTACCAAACGTGAAGAAAACACCATCACGTCTGCAATTGAAAAGTGTGAAGTCTTTGCCAGAGACCCTCCATGACAGTACAGGGGCTGCTCAGAGCGTGTACCCGAATACAGTGCACCTTGCTGGGCCACAGTAGGTGCCTCCTCCCCCTCTATACTATGCTTCTCCTGGTAGTGGTCATGTCATGATGTTTCATTAGGACTCATCTGGCGGCAGATCCATTTGATATGTATAGCGTTACCTTGGACTCCTGAGGCATTGGGAGCCAGTGTGTGCTCAAGCTAGCCGCTAGTAGCTAGCCGCTGAGTTGTGGCTAGGTGTTTCTTAACAATGCGCTTAACAATGTTCCTAAGAAGAATAATAACAATGTGCTTCATATGCAGCTCACATGATGGACATGATAGAGGCTTTCTAGGTATGGTCCACTACATGCAGTAATTAGCTGCCTCTTTTTTTTATCTGTTTTTATATCTTTAGAACGCACAGAACAGAGAAGACATGTGTTCCTTGAATAGAAATCCAGTCATTTCTGAAGAGTGTGATTCCAAAAGTAAGCATTGAAGATGGAAAAAAGTCAACATGTCCATGCCTTCAATCAATTCGTGGTCTCTAGATGACGCTATGCAAAGCTCAGAGGTAGAACTTTAATGACTCCCAGCCTTCAGAAGTTTCCAGAAGGTTTGTTTTGCTGTCTTTATAATGAGCAATCACCCCCCCACCCCCTCTCACTCTCCACTCCTGTCATATCTCGGAGAACGCCAAAGTCAGGAGTCACTGATCCAATCATGCACCTCCTGATATTAAGAGTGCTCCTCTCCTGCATGGGGCTGCTCGGCAATGTGGTCCTCATCCTCTCCATCATTCATACCAGGGTCACCCCACTTAAAACGTTTGAGCTGTTTCTTCTGGGACTGGCCGCAGCCAACCTGGAGGAGATTCTCATCATCAACATCTACGACTTTCTTCAGATCTCCTATGTCGTCTCGGATGCTTGGTCCTGTCGCTCGCTGAAGTTCCTGACCGTGTTTGGGGAAATCAGCAGCATCCTCTTCACCGTCCTCATCAGCATCTATCGCTACCAAAAGATGAGGGGTACCTACAAGAGGGTCCATCTTGGCATCTACCTGGACAACATTCGGGTGGCCAGCATGGTGAGCGGGCTTTGCGTCGGCATCTCCGCCGTCCTGAGTATCCCTATCTTTGTCATAAACTTACAAGGCCAGGCGGGGAACCTCATGAGGAACCACACAGGATGCCCCTCGGACTTCTTCCTCTGCAGCGACTATCACTGTCCAACTGTCAACCGCATCTACAAATATGTCTTCCTCCTGCTGTGCAATCTGCTGCCTCTGATCATCGTCACGCTCACCAGCAGCCTCATCGTTGCAGTGCTGCTCAGCCGGACGACGACTGTGACGCCCATCGCCAGCGTGAGCGGCTCCACACAGACCGTGAGAAAACGTCACGGTCGGCGGCTTCACCGGAGCACCGTCGCTATCCTGGCGGCCATGTCGCTCTTCCTGGTAGACTGGACTCTCTATCTGATCTTCCAGATGGTTTTCAACCCCACGGATGTCCGCTTTTGGGCGGAAATGGAGTTCTTTATATCCACGTCCTACACGTCCATCAGTCCATATGTGTACGGGATTGGGAATAGCTTGTTCTCCGTCAAGAACTTTAGAAGAAAGAATGTTTGTACGACTGTTTGTTAGTTGGAAAGCTGCTTTCCGGGCAATGGAGAATGGCGCCAGATGTCAGGAATAGACGGATGTGGGACTCGGTATTCCTGATACAGAGAAATGCTGACTGATACTGATATTTTTTCTTCAGGATCATCAAATGATTTTGCCTTTAATTGATTACAATTGCAATAAAAGACAGGACCATCCAGCTAAATGGGATGTTGCAGGTCAATAAAAGCTGTTTTCTCTCGCTGTAGCTCATTCTTTATGTTTAATAATTTAAATACCGTATTTGACCAATGTGACCAAGTCTATAGAATTGAGGGTTGGTGTAGTTTTTTGTTAAATTACTCCAAATGTGCACATTGATACTGTAATATTGACACCAGATCATCAGGCTCGGAAATGAAAAATATGGATACTTTCAGTACTTTGAAGTCGTGTTTGTCTGTTGAACGGATGAGCGATACTCACCTGAGCCATGTGTGCATTGTGACTACATTTGTAGCTCGGAATAACTCAACATTATTTTGTTATCTAGTTCTTTTTTATTGGTTAAAATACCATTTTCTCATACGACTCTGTCCTGTTTTTTTTCTGTTGTTATTAGCTTAGCCATATTGTAAATCACTCAATATACTTGATTGTTCAAAATAAATAATGTAATATTTATGTAATTAACCGATGAAATGTCAGGTATTCTTTATGCTAGGATATAAAATTTTACCCGACACATTTGTTAATTTGTATTGAATCAGTATCGAATCGACAGTTTTACTCCGTATCGGATCGATCACTACCAAAAGGATGCATACAATGAGACATGATGCATTTTCCATTGTGTGTATTATTTTTGTTATATATTACTTGTTGTATATTATATGTTTAGAGCTATTAATGTACTGTATAGCTGTTGTAAGGAACAACATTGCTAACATTGGTGTGAGCTAGCGACACCATCCTACTAAGATAGTTAGCTATTGTTAAGCTAGCTCCATTCTGTTAGTACACATTAAAAATAAAATAATAATAATAGCACCAAATTTAATTAAAGTGAGGTAACTATGGGCTATCATATTTACTGTAAGGCTGTTTAGAACCACACTATAGTTTCAATATAATGTGTTTTGGAAGTCAGTTAGCATGTAAACTGTAGTAATACTGATGCAGCTACACCAGGCCGCCATTTTGTCACCACATTGCAGAGACCAATGCCAAATCATGATTATCTGGTTTAAAGACAAAACTCTCACGAATGCTCATGTTGTAGTTTATGTTTCACATTACTGCGACCATTTATCATTCTTTATTTGAACTTTGATGTGAAAACTGAAGCCGTTGACGGACTCGACAAACCGGAATGAGCATGCGTATTGGCCCTCTGGAGCTGTGGCGCCATGGTGAGGGTATGACGTCACAGCCCCGAGCGCCAATGTTGTTTGTGTGTGTGTGCTGGCGAGCAGGTAGACAACGAAAAAGAAGACGCCAAGGAAGTTTATGGGTTTTCTTTTTAAATAATGGAGTGAACTTCAAGTGGTTATTTATTAGTATTATTTACAACAGTAAGACGAAAAAAAACTCCCGCGTTCCTGGCGGATCTAGCGCCATTGGTGGAAGTAAAGAAGGGGGGAGGAGTGGTTGATACTGTGCATGCGCTTTCTTGGCTTCACGACGTGCACGCACAGCGGGGTCGGTCGATGCGGAGCAGCAGCAGCAGTCCTCGCTTTGGCGTGGCTCTTCGGCCTTTCCCCTTTGCTACTTCTACGATCGACGGATAAAGACAAATAAAAAGGATAAAGCCGGACGGTGCAACAGTTGTGCCAGGCCCACGTTGGCTGCACCGGAGCAGAGACGTGAGGCGTTTGAGGAAACTGCAACTTTTCCAACTTGGTGAGTGGCGGCCTGCCTGCTTCGCTCGCTCGTTGTCTTTTTTTTTCTTTATTTCTTTCCCCAACAACTTCTTGTACTTCCTTCTTTTAAAGCTCGATGTTTTCGGAGTAGAAGCAGTAAATGGAGGGGGTAAACATGGTGGCTGGGAGCCGTTTGATAGCGATTAACACCTTTGGTCAACGGCATCATGTTGGTGTGACTGTGTAGCTCTATGGCGGCGTGCTCGTGCTCACTCCTTTCAACGACGGCTATTCCATTTCAGTCACACTTCACTGACACGTTAACATTTAAACACGATATAAAATACACTTGTGGCCTGCTTGTATTGTTATTGTTTATCGTTCGAGTTTATCACGGGACTATCCGGCCATGTCAGCCATGTCCTCCACGAGTAAAGACACCGAGCTGCTATTGGTCAGTCGCACCCAACAGCTCACACTGTTAGCGGTGTATCAAAGTCCACTTTTCTCGCACTTGACTGGACTACAATAATGGTTAAAAAGCTACTATATAAAAAAAATCCCTATTGTGATGTCATTGTTGGTGAATACTGTTTTGATGGCCGTGACGTAATGTTACGACGATGATATATCAAGATAATCAGTTTTAGGATGCTTACAGACAAATAAAATGAAAATTAAAAGAGCACGTCTGCACGTCAATCAATCATGATTGACAGTCAGAGAGGGAGGACTTGAACAAAAATGTTGTATTGTTTGCAGTGGGGTATCCCGCATTGCTTCATACTGACAGCTGTTCCTATTTTTTTGGCCACCTTATGTAGCGATACTAGCCAGTCACAATATTAGGAACACCCCTGAAACGATGCCATGTCAGTCAAACCAAAACACTGATGCCATCAAAGTGTGATGTTTTCAGGGGTGTGCAAATGGCGACCCACGGGCCAAATCTGGCCCCTTGAATGACATCACACCGCAGTTTAGCATTGCATAGAGCATCTTTGACCTTCGGACCGGGGCTCTCTGATCCATCTTTAGATAGAGATGATAACATCACTGTTTGATGATGGCAAGCATGAATTAAAATACAGTATGGTAGTCTTGCGCCCGGTGGTTGAATACCCCTGATATAGAGGATCTTTGATTAGCATTGTTGCATGGGCGCTTTAAAAACAGCAGAGCATTCCTGTTTTCATTGAGCATTTTTGACTCGCGTTTTTTTTTAGTAAGACCTCTTAAACAACAATGTGCTCCGGTCGTGTAGAGCAGTGTTGCCCAGCCCTTTTTGGATCCACAAATCTCCATTTCCATAAAATTTGGTTGTTATTGTGTTTAGATCTGCAGCTATTGAGTATTCTACCGAAATGTTTGTCGAGTAATCGGATAAAACATATTTTATTTTAAAACATATTTCTCTTGATTAAAGAGGGCGGCACGGCGGTCGAGTGGTTAGCGCGCAGACCTCACATCTAGGAGACCAGGGTTCAATTCCACCCTCGGCCATCTCTGTGTGGAGTTTGCATGTTCTCCCCATGCATGCGTGGGTTTTCTCCGGGTACTCCGGTTTCCTCCCACATTCCAAAAACATGCTAGGTTAATTGGCGACTCCAAATTGTCCATAGGTATGAATGTGAGTGTGAATGGTTGTTTGTCTATATGTGCCCTGTGATTGGCTGGCCACCAGTCCAGGGTGTACCCCGCCTCTCTCGCCCGAAGACAGCTGGGATAGGCTCCCGCGACCCTCGTGAGGAAAAGCGGTAGAAAATGAATGAATGAATAAAGAGAAATAATAAATTCACAAGAAAAAGAAAACATTTGACTAAGTAATGGAGGAGCAATTGGTTGAATTATTTAGATAAAAGATTAGATTTAGATTAATTTTAGATTAAATGGACATACTACATAGTGTAGGTGGTGGTTATGTTTAGGGCTATATATACTATATATTTTAAATGGACATAGTACATAGTGTAAGTGGTGGTTATGTTCAGGGCTAGAAATACTATATACCTTAAATGGACATAATACATAGTGTAAGTGGTGGTTATGTTTAGGGCTAAAACAAAAACCTAAGCCACTGGGGGACCATTAGACCACTAGTCCCCTAGTGTCAGGTAATAATAAATGAACTAACAAGTCCATGAGAAAAATGCATGATCACAATGGCGACGAGTGGCAATGGTGGATAGAGGATCTTGATAGAGGATCTTTGACTAGCATTGTTACATTAGCGCTTTAAAACCAGCAGAGCACTCCTGACATATAGAAAATCTTAGGATATTAGCATATTAGCATTTGGTGTGGCATGACGTCCGTCGTGTGTTAATGTGTCTACTCTTTCCCAAACAGGATGAAGTGATTGCGCTGAGCGGAAGGGGATGCCTGCTACCGACGATGAACCAGGCGGCACCACGGAGGACCAGCACGCGGAGGAGGGAAGTCTGGCGAACACGCCCCCTTCGGGTCCCCTCCCCATCATCCCTTCTTCTACGCCCACTTTTCCCACCGCCGCGACGCCAGCCTTCGGCAGCGAGGCGTCGCTGGAGAGCAAGGCCGTCTCCGTGGCACACAGCGACGGCGTCATGGCGCTCCATTCCCCCGCCGAGGCCAGCCCGGCCAAGCCCACCGCCTCGGACGGCACGGCGGAGACGGGCCCAGCTATCTCGGCTTCAGACTCTGTGGCGTACGCCGTCACTAGCTTGGTCCACGTAACGGAATCTACGCCGGATTCCAGTTTTGGTTCTTCTCTCCAGCCGGCTGACCATCCCGCCGTCCTGACCTTCCGAGGTGTCAGCGTGACTCTGGAGAACGACCGCGTGTGGAAGCAGTTTTACAGATGCGGAACCGAGATGATCCTCACCAAACACGGCCGCCGCATGTTCCCTTACTGTCGCTACCGCATGACGGGTCTGGATCCCAAGCAGCGCTACAGCCTGGTGCTCTCCATTGTTCCAGCAGATGCGTACAGGTACCGCTGGAACTCCTCAAAGTGGGAGGTCGTTGGGTTGGCGGAGCCGCAGACAGAGGGTCCGGTGCGGGCCTTCTGCCATCACTACACGCCGTGTCTCGGCTCCGACTTGATGGGGGGGCTGGTGTCCTTCTACAAGGTCAAACTGACCAACAACCCCAGGGACCCGGAGGGTCACCTCATCCTCACGTCCATGCGCCGCTACATTCCCAGGCTCCACATCGTCCCCCTTCTCAACGAGGTCGAACCCACACTGCATCAGCCTCTGGTCATCGGTTCAGAGACCATGACCTTCTCCTTCCCACAGACAGAATTCAAGGCCGTCACCACTTACCAGAACTTTCTCATCACCCAGCTGAAAATTAACCACAATCCTTTTGCCAAGGGCTTCAGGGAGGACAGACTCGACCCTCCATCGAGTGAAACGAGGATGCTGCTGCTGAACAGTGAACATCAGCTCTCACAGCCTGAGGAACCAATAGAAGCCAAAGAAGAACCTGTGGAGCAAAGGTATGTTGTTACTTTCCCAAATGTGTTCTTCTTTGTGCCACAGAGGTTTTTATTGTCATAATAGCCGGTAATAACCTCCACAAAGGAGCAGACTGATGCAAGAACCATGTCTGTGGTGCCAGTCTTGATGAAGGTGCAGGTCCGAGGCTTAATGCTCGAATCTCAAACATATTTAATCATTTATCCGGCATTCATACCTACAGAGATGTTCATTTTAGTGTGTATCGAAATTAAGTAATAAACCTTATTGCAGGCCTGGTGGTCTTTAAAGGAAAAGTGTTTTTTTTGCCCATCATCCACCATCCATTTTTATGTGACACATCAACACGCAAGTGGTTTCTAATGATACAAAAATAAATAATCAATAATAGCGTAATAATACAGTACTTTGCTAATTTGACGCATTAGCTGAATGTCCAAAAAAATGGAAAAAGGACATGTTACCATTCATTATTTTTGTACCGCTTTTCCTCGCGGGGGGTGCTGGAGCCTATCCCAGCTGTCTTCAGGCGAGAGGCGGGGTACACCCTGGACTGGTCGCCAGCCAATCCCAGGGCACATATAGACAAACAACCATTCACACTCACATTCATACCTATGGACAATTTGGAGTCGCCAATTAACCTAGCATGTTTTTTGGAATGTGGGAGGAAACCGGAGTACCCGGAGAAAACCCATGCATGCACGGGGAGAACATGCAAACTCCACACAGAAATGGCCGAGGGTGGAATTGAACCCTGGTCTCCTAGCTGTGAGGTCTGTGCGCTAACCATGTTACCAGTTACAATCTTGATGTTGCTAAATTGGCAAAAGCGATCCCTCCTGCTACATGTTGTTGTTCTGTAGCAGAGCGGGTACATGTGAGGCGTGTTAAGAAGCACCAATGCCATCTAGCTGGAACCACAGATGGTCCCGTTATAATGTGTTCACGAGCCAGGGCCAACAGATAGCGCCACAAATAGATAAAGGAAGATATAGGAAGCAGTGGCCTTTCACACAAGTAATCAATCCTACAACGAGGCCATTAATTTGCTGACCTCTGCTGTTGCCTCGTCTCCATAACGAGCACACACATCAGTTCTTGACTATATGGTGACAGAAGGGGGAATCCAGCCTGTAGTGTAAACGTGTCTTCTTTGATCCTTTGGAACCGTCTCACAGCCCTCCGAGCGCCAGGTTCGTGCCCCTCCCGGTCGAGCCCAGCCCCCTCAACACCACCCCAAAGGATGAGCATGTCAGCGGGTGCGTGACGGGCGGTCAAGCCCCAGGGGACCTGGTGCTCACACCAAAGTGTCCACTTGTGAAAGTCAAAGAAGAGGATGTGGGTGTTGATGGTGAGGATGATGATGATGCACCCCCCTGCAAGCAGCCGCACATGGAAGTCAACCCAAAGACACTGATGTCATCATCATCATCATCATCATTGTTACCCTCCGCCTGGGAGTCCCTGAAAGAGCCCGGCAGGAGAGGCGGGCACTGGGCGAGAATCCGCCCGGGATGGAAAACGGGCCCCTCCCCCGCAGAGGACCACAGGCGGTCATCGGGCGTGGCTACGCAACCAGAGCTGGACGAAGTGGAGGGCATCACGTTTGTGTCGTTCCACACCAGGGTAAGCCAACTTCTCCGTTCTTTTCTTGCTCACAAACTAGCCGCCATGTTTTCTTTCTTTCGCTTCAAAATCTTGCAATCTTTATTGACACTTTTTTCTCATTAATTCAAGCATTTGATTTCAAAACATGAAAAGACTGATATATTTCCGTCTTTTCCACGTCACAGGAAGCTCTGGAGAGTCACGTCCGAGCGTTTCCCGCCAATCCTGCCTCAACAACGCTGGCGCCGGATTCCTCAGCAGCTCCCACGCAGTCCATCAAGACTGGTAAGAAGCTCGTGAGGACCAAACGTTGCATTTTCTTGATGCATTTTTTGGGATGTTTCAGAGGCGCTGGCCCCAGAGACGCTTGAGGAGAGGATTTGGCGCCTGGAGGCCATCTTGTTGAAGGACCTCCGAGTTATGAAACACAGACAGGTCATCCACCCCGTTCTCCAGGAGGGTGAGTGGACGCACCTTGACGATACAGTCCTTCAATCTAATCACATCTGAACTACTTCCTGTCTTCTGTTCAGTGGGTTTGAAGTTAAGCTCCCTCGATGTCACCAAGCCCATCGACTTGCGTTACCTGGGGGTTCGTCTGCCGCTGCCCCCATCGGAGGTGCCAGGAGGAGACAATGGCGGCACCTCCACGTGCAGTGACAGTAAGTCATGCTCGACACACAATCAAGGAGTAAACGCCATCACTGGGCATTGAACAGTGTGAAAGTGCATGCATGTGTTGTGCTTCCCGTGCAGGCGACGGATTGCCCTTCATCTCCCGAACAGGAAAGACTAGTGACATTACCAAAATAAAAGGTTGGAAAAGCAAGTTAATTCACAACAAGCATGGTGAGGCTGCCCTTTTTTTGAAGCCTTGCAATAAATGGTGAGTAAATCTGACCTCAATAGACCTTTTTTCATGTACTCAGCCTCCCAGAAGAACCGTTCAGCCTTCTGCAGCAACATGCTGGATGAGTACCTGGAGAGCGAAGAGCAGCAGATCAGCGAGCGCGCCGCCGCCTTCTCCACCAGCCCCGAGGCAGCGTCGGTGGCGTATCAGCTGCCGGAGAAAAGCTCCAGCTACGTGAAAACGCTGGACAGCGTGCTCAAGCAACGCAAGGCCACCCTGGGCGTCAGCAGGCCCTGCCTGCAGTCGTTCAAGCCCCTCCTCTACGCCGCCTTGTTGTCGCCAGCTCCAGGACTAGCCAGACCTGTAGCGGAAGATGGCTGCAGGACTGGGAGCACTGGTTCCGATCCACAAAGGTGACTACTTCATCGTTTTTTCCACCCGTGTTGTTACTGTCCAGGCTAAATTAAGTATAGAACAAGTACATTGGACAGGCTAACTAGTTAGCTTGCTATGCTAGCACTGGCCATCTGTTTTGTCCCTGTCGTGATCCGGTAACCTGCGCTGTGTGATGTAAACATAGAATAATAGTAGTGTAAGAGTAACTATAGGGGTGTTATTTCATGTCCAGAGGGCTCTAAGTAAGAGTAACTATAGGGGTGTTATTTCATGTCCAGAGGGCTCTAAGTAAGAGTAACTATAGGGGTGTTATTTCATGTCCAGAGGGCTCTAACCATGTTAAAAGCAGTACATGTTCTGACTATGAAAACATTCCTGTTGAATCCTACTTGGCAGAATTGGACTCATCACGGTCAGGTCGGGTACCAATTACCCACCATAAAGGAGGGAGGACTGTACACTGGTTCCTGTGGGATACCAACTCTTACACTGTGTCCGTGTGTGGACTTTTCTCTACTGAGCAGTAGAAATAAGAAATGAAGCATGAGAGATAAGAATGGTGACCTGATACCTCTTCTATTCTCAGTTCATCCAAGCAGATGTTGCCCATCTCCAGCCCGAGAAGACCCTCGTATGACCCAGAGGTTCAGTCCAAGCTGATGGACATGGAGGCAGATGCCGTCAGCCGGGGATGGGAGAGAACACAGGTGACGTCCAAGAGGATGGCGGCTGCTCTGTCTGTCATGTTGACCAAAAAGGTAGGCAAGAAACGTGTGTATTGTTTGATATTATCTTTTGTGGAGGTGGAATCTTTCATACTGCTCTTGTATTGGGGTGGCCATTGTACACGTCAGCATCCATCATGTCAAGAAACCCGCCAGAAGTGACCTTGAGACCTCACCTGCCCCTCCTCCCTGTTTTTTGCTCAGGCACTGCACCGCCAGTCTCAACAGGGATCTCCCCCACACCCGGACCACAATTCCACGGTGCCGGAATGTGGCCAGGAGTTCTGCAGGCTGGGCTGCGTGTGCCCCAGCATCCAATACCCCAAAGCTAGCCCTCGCCACTGCCGGCAGCCCCAATGCATGTTGGACTGCGTCTGCTCCCAGCAAAAAACGGTTGAAGCGACTCGGGGTGAGATGATTGCACGTCGTGATTAGTCAGGTGCCGTTTGAAGTCGTTGCGAAATAGCACTGATGAGGTCACAGCATGCCACACTGACCCCAGGACAGTGTGCCCTCTAGTGGATGGCAGCCACACAGGCATGACAACAAAACGCTCTCTGCTGTTTTGAAGAACCTGTTGCACACACACACACATCCAAAGTTCCTCGATGTGACTCTGGTGCTATGGCAGGAAATACTAATCAGTGCTGTAGTGTATTAATGTAGCCCAGGGGTGGGCAAACTACGGCCCGGGGGCCACATCCGGCCCGCCAAGTGTTTAAATATGGCCCGCACGTTCTTTCCAAACTTAACATACAACCTGACATCATGGCTTTAGCCAACCTTTTGATGGTTTAGATAGTTTTTTTTTTTTAATCAATTTGTTTATTTGATGTGATCTGCTGTTTACAAAGTACTCCTGAAAAATAGGACACAAGCACATATACATAGCAGGTTGCATGACACTTTTACAGATACAATAATTCCAGGTGGACTGTTAGAATTATATGTTTAAAATATATAGTCTGACCCCCCCCGTCAATTTTGTTAAATTAATGCGGCCTGCGAGTCAAAAAGTTTGCCCAGCCCTGATGTAGCCTGTAGGGCCGCTTATTGTTTTGATTGCTTGCTCACAACCTTCACACATATTTTGCTTTTTCTGTTTTCCACCAGCAAAGACCAGTAAACTGTGGAATCACAACATTTTCGACAGGGATCTAGAGCCACTGTTTTCTCCAAAAAGCTTCAGCGAGTCCCTTCCGAATACCCCCAGCGTCTGCACTGCTCCTCTGCAGGTACCAAAAAAAGAATCCTTTTTCATTCACCTCATTGCTTTTATTTCATATCAACTGATCACTGCATAAGACATCTACTGCTAGTAGAAAGTGGTGATATTGAAATATAAATATTGATTCTAAACATGATTGCAGATGAAGGAAGAGGACAAGGATCCGGTGTATAAATACTTGGAGAGCTTCTTGACGTGCGCCCGCATACGGCCGTTCGATAGCGAGCCGCCGACTCAGCCCACCATCAAGCCCGAGGGCGTCGCCCCTCCAAGTGGTAGGACAGGACTGCCGTGAGTGTTTATGATGAAGCATCTTGGCCTCCAGAGTGTGACTCCTGCATTTGTGTTTCCCCCGCATTAAACAACAGCCTGCAAACAAGGGCCGATCAAAAAACACATCGAGATCCAGTCGGCATGCTGCTGGGAAAAAGACACCCAGATGGTCCTGGAGGCCCTGTGCCAGCGCATGAGTCAGAACAAGCTGTTCGAGTCGTTCGCCGTGGGACCCTACCACATCCACCCCATCATGAAGATCTTCATAAAGAAGCCCAGCGGAGACGTCCTCACCTACAAGGTGAGTTTGTGCACGTGTAATGACCTCACATTGAGGTGCTAACAAGGGCGGATTTTGCTGCATGTTTTGAAAGTAGCATAACATGCTAGGCACATTTTAAAATGGAAGCTACCTGACAAATAAAATGCTCTTAAAGGGGACCTATTATGCTCTTTTCGGCCCTTTTGGATTGAATTGTGGACTCCTATAGAGAAGCTACACACCCAAACGTGCACAGAAAGCTTTCTAGAGCTTACAGAATCTGCACCTATTCAGCTGGATTTCTTTAGCTTTTCAAAATGCTCTCTTCATTTAGTCCACCCACGTCCCGCCTTAGGTCACTGACACTCACTCCGCTGTGAGGAAGTCCAGCTCACTGTGATGTCACAGTGTTTGGGGGCGGGGGGACTGCGAAAGCGAGCGTTCTGAACCACCCCAAACCTCTTTCAGTGCTCATGATGGGAGACTTTGGCATGGTTGAACACAAGAATACACTATTCTAACCACATTTATGGGTCCCTTTAAGTCCTTTACATGTCTGCTTGTTTAAATAAAGTTTTTATAAAGTTAAAAAAAAAAATTAAATGAAAAAGTAGTTATTGGACTGATAATTATCAGGCCGACATGGACTTATGACCTCATCTGATAACATTAAAAATAACCCTAATAATTGAAACCAATGCACCCGTATTGTCTGGGTGAACAAATTAAGCGCTTCTTTATTGTGATGTCGTAACTTCCCCTGAGCTCACATGTAAACATTGACTTTGAGAGACTGAACTATTCTATCAAATGAATGATTTGGATGTAGATCATGCTGACCTACGCATCAGTGAATGTATCAGTGAATCAATGAATGTATGTCGCTGTGCGGTCCCCACTGCAGCTACACATCGGTCTTGGGGCAAGATTGTCCGCAGGCAAGAATGAGGAGGAGGAGGAGGAGGAGGCTGAAAGCGCTGACAGCTGTGAGGAAGAGCAGGACCTGGTGGATGTGGAGGACTCCAGGCTGTTCGGAGTCACGCCCTTCCTGACCGGTATGATGCCTGCCGGCGTGATGGTCGCCAGGATGAAACCTGCCAGCGTCCAAGAGCCTGGACTCATAGTGGTTGGTGTGCAAAATTGATTTACAAAGAACAGTACATGCCTGCTGCTCTCTGCAGTTGAGTAAAAGAGTCCCATTTGTCCTACGTGTTTCTTTACAGGTCAACGGGAAGTCCTACAAACAGGCGCGGCTGTTGCTGGGCAGCGTGGGCTCGCTGCACCCGGCCAACCGGCTAGCGGCGTACGTCACGGGAAGGCTGCAGCCCAGCGTGGACCTCCCTTTGAAAACAGACGCCGGTCCCAAACAGGACCCGGCTGCTAAACAGTGCTTAAAGGTCACCGGGAGACTGCTCCCCCCGGTGGGCTCTCCCAAGAACGGCAGCGACATGAAGGCGCCCCCACAGAGTACGTGTGCGCCTTGTCTTCATTTTGTGGAGCACTCTTTCAGCAGCCTGATGTATCTGCTTCCTTCTCCTCAGTCCGTTTGTTCCAATCACACAGTGTAAACAAGGAGGCAGAGACGTTGCCACAACAAGCTCCGACCTCATCGGCGCCAGGCCCCCTCGGCGTCCTAAGGCCCGCATGCTCCCCCGTCTCTCTCACCGTGTCGCCCTCTATGAAAACCCCCAGCTTCCTGAGCCAGAGTGGGACCTACTCCTTCAGGATCTGCCCTCCGTCCAAACCGGGACAGAGAGACCAGAAGCAGCAGGGCATCTCCTTGCCGGGGGGCTTCACCCTCATTCAGCTGCCAAAGCCGGACGCTGCGGCGACGGGGTCCCAAACAGTGGGGGCAGACAAAACCGTGGGGGCAACCAAAAACCAAAATGGGGCAGTGGAGCCAGGGGAGGTGACGGAGGCCATTAAAGGAACGCCTTCAAAGATGGAGGAGGTCGTACTGATTTCTTCTTCCTCCGAAGATGAAGGCTCCGTCTCGGACTCTTCTGACTTAAGCGACGTGAGTGAGACTTTGTGCTTCATAACATACACATGAACCAGTAGCGTGTACAACTATGGGCTGCGGCGATGCTGTGGAAGACATGCTATCAGGGGCTGCACGGTGTAGCAGTGGTTGGCATGTAGGCTACACAGTCAGGAGATGGGAAGACCTGGGTTGGATTCTCTGCTTGGGCATCTCTGTGTGGAGCGAGCATGTTCTACATTCATGCATGTTAGCTTAACTAGCGACCGTCCATAGGTGTGAATGTGAGTACGGTTGTTTGTCTATAGGTGCATGTGTTGATCACACCTTCACCTTTTCATGTGCAGCGCTTCAGGAGGAGAAGAGTTCCCTAATGTTTATATGTTGTCATAGTGCTGTGAAAACAACTACTCTGCGTTCTTTCCCCCAGGAGAACATCTCCGTGGACATTGAGACGGTGGAGGAGGCCAAACAGCAGAAGGCCATCGCCAGGTTGAAGGAAATGGCCAAGGAGTCAGACGGCAGCCCGTTCCTTCCGTATGTCTTCCTGAAGCAGAGGATTTGAGTTCACCTTTTTGCCCGTCTTGAGTTTGACATCTCGTTTCTCTTCCAGTCTTCACTCCGCTGCCGGTGATGCGTGGTTCAACAAGCAGGTGTGGCATTTTAAACAGCGAAGAGCATTTTCCTGTCTATTCAACATGCGGCGTCTTTCCTTACTTTTTTTGGATGTCGATGCTGCTTTACTCACTCAGGAACGCAAAGACGACGAGGACAACACCGGCTGCCTCCTGACCAAGAAGCGAAAGCAGCACACGGTGTTGGAGAGGCAGCGCCGCTTGGAGCAGCGAGCCCTTTTCGACAGGCTCCAGGACGTCCTGGAAAAGCAGGCGGCCTCCAGACTGCACCTTCTCACCATGGTCAGTTTCACACCACAGCTATAAGCCTTACCTATATGTCTACTATATTGGGTAAAAGTAGTGTAAGGGTAACTATAGGGGTGTTGGTTTTTATCTAGAGGTCTCTAATAATGTTGAAAAGCCTAGGTTTTTATGCCCCGTGTGTCTGATTTTCTCTTTTTGTATCTACTATATTGGATAATAGGAGTGTAAAGGTGACTATAGGGGTGGTATTTCATGTCTAGAGGGCTCTAATCACAATATAAAAGCACATTCAGAAGGTAGTAAACAGTTTTTTTGATGCCCTGTGTGTCTACTTTTCAAATTTTAGGAGTAAAGATGACTATAGGGGTGTTATTTCATGTCTAGAGGGCTCTAATCACAATATAAAAGCACATTTAGAAGGTAGTAAACAGTTTTTTTGATTCCCTATGTGTCTACTTTTTTAAATTTTAGGAGTGTAAAGGTGACTATAGGGGTGTTATTTCATGTCTAGAGGGCTCTAATCACAATATAAAAGCACATTTAGAAGGTAGTAAACAGGTTTTTTTGATGCCCTGTGTGTCTACTTTTCAAATCTTAGGAGAGTAAAGGTGACTATAGGGGTGTTATTTCATGTCTAGAGGGCTCTAATCACAATATAAAAGCACATTCAGAAGGTAGTAAACAGTTTTTTTTGATGCCCTGTGTGTCTACTTTTCAAATCTTAGGAGAGTAAAGGTGACTATAGGGGTGTTATTTCATGTCTACAGGGCTCTAATCACAATAAAAAAGCACATTTAGAAGGTAGTAAACAGTTTTTTGATGCCCTATGTGTCTACTTTTCAAATTTTAGGAGTGTAAAGGTGACTATAGGGGTGTTATTTCATGTCTAGAGGGCTCTAATCACAATATAAAAGCACATTCAGAAGGTAGTAAACAGTTTTTTTTGATGCCCTGTGTGTCTACTTTTCAAATCTTAGGAGAGTAAAGGTGACTATAGGGGTGTTATTTCATGTCTACAGGGCTCTAATCACAATAAAAAAGCACATTTAGAAGGTAGTAAACTGTTTTTTGATGCCCTATGTGTCTACTTTTCAAATTTTAGGAGTGTAAAGGTGACTATAGGGGTGTTATTTCATGTCTAGAGGGCTCTAATCACAATATAAAAGCCCATTCAGAAGGTATTAAACAGTTTTTTTGATGCCCTGTGTGTCTACTTTTCAAATTTTAGGAGTGTAAAGGTGACTATAGGGGTGTTATTTCACACCTAGAGGTTTCTAATAATGTTACAAACCGTATTAAATTATTGTAACCTGTTTTTTAAATTTTTTTAACTATGCAATTATTGCATTTATGACTAAGGAATTCTATTTTGTGGAAATGTGCTTGTCACGGGCAGCCCTGGAACGACTTATCTGCCGCAGTAAAGGAGGGATGACTGTAATTAAAAGAAATGTTTGTGATAGTAAATCTGTGAATATGCCGTCCTGTGGCTGCAGGCTACAAATGAGATCCACATGCTGACCACCATGTCCAGCTGCCTGCTGGAGACCAAGAAGGAGCTGGCTCGGGTCCAGGCTCTCCACTTGAAGAAGCTGTCTTCCTTGTCTGGTGCGTTTCTGCTGCTTTTATTCCACTTTGGCATCTGTGGCTGACTCTCAGGTGTCCCCCCAGAGTGCAAACTAACCTCCACATCAACCTGAAATGTTTTGTTTTCTCTTTTTTTTTGTTAAGGGAAGTCTGAGGAACTGATCCAACGCAACCTGAAAATCCTCTTCAAGAGGTTGAGGGACAAAGGCAGCTCCAAGCCATCGGAGCCACAGTCCAAAGCTCATCTCCTCAAACCGGTACCCAAAACGGAGCTACCGCCCACACCGCCGGCCCCAGTCCTACCACCAGCAGCAACCTCCCAGCCCAAACTGGAGACCACACTGACCATTCCACCATCACCAACCACCCGGCCCGAGCAGCCCCCGCCCCCAGTCCCACCGATGCCCCCAACCCCACCCTTAAGCATACCAGTGTGCCAGCCTCACCCCCCTTTAGTTCCGCCTCTAGCAACCCTTCCATCCCCACCAGGCCAAAGTGATGCCCAGCCACCACTTCCCTCTGACCCCCCGAAGCCACCCTCTCCTCCCCAGGCGCCATCGGATCCTCCTCCTTCTAACGTGAACGTGACTCCACCCACGCAGCCTTTATCCCTGCCTCTGATTCGCTCCAAAACCGGCAGACTCATCCTTCCCTCGTGTTTGAAACCACGTAAGTTTCCTCCTTGTGGTGCCTACCACCGCTTCATATAAATATGGACATATTACACATGCACCATACCGATACCACATATCATAGTTTTAGATCTACTTTGTTATGATGGGAGTGTAGTGTAGCACAGCTGGAGGTAGTAGCTGTGGATGAAACATCATGACATGACTACTACCAGGAGAAGCAGAGTATAAAGGGGTAGGAGCCACCTGTTGTGGCCCAGCAAGGTGCACTGTATTCGGGTACACGCTCCGAGCAGCTGTTGTGATGCTATGGAGGTCTGGAACTTTTGCAGCGCTTGGTGAGGTATTGTTTTGTGCTCCGTGGAGTTTTAGTCTCCTCATGGCGGAGCGTGTGCGGATCTTGAAGCTAATGTTCCATATGAGCTCAGGTGAAGTTAGGGTTAGGCTGGAGGTACAAGGAGCGCTTGATTTTCTCACCCACACAGTATGGGTAATCTTGCCTCATTGAAAGGCTTTTTTAAATGACTGGTTGTTAGTATGATGATAATTCAGTGCCATAATTATTGTGTGACCCTAGCAAATATGATCATATTTATACTATTTGTTGTTTTTTTTAATGTCCTCTGCTGGAATAGATGCCATACCTCATTGGAACAAATAATAGTTGATATTCTGTGTTGTCAGTGCTCGTTGTGTCATTTGCATAATTGCCTCAGTGTTTGTGTGTGGACGGGCTAAAGTAAGCTTTTTGCTTTGTTTCATAAGAAATGCTTAATTGATGTAAATTATGAAAAATGTCTAGAAATAAGGTAAGACCCGCCCCCCAGTAGAAGCACCTGAGTCAATGTTATTTTTTTTTGTGTTGGCAGCTGCCCAAGGCGTGTACACGCTCATGTTCAGGAACCCCACCCAGGAAGGAGAGATGGACTCCGTCTTCAGCATCCGGACATCCAGCGTGACCCCTGACAAGAACCAGGACCAGGTCTCCCCAGCGGACTCTGCAAGGCCTCAGGGCCAGTCCTCGCTGAACGTCTCACCTGGCGGCGTCGCATCGGACGGCGGGGAACCCGGCATGAAAATGCGCGCTGAGAAGCGTCCTCCACTGGAGACAGATCCCGACCCGCCCGTCGCACGACGGCCCAGAGGCCGACCCCCGAAGTACACCAGGATCCCCGAGGGTAAACGTCCCAGGGGGAGACCTCGGAAGAAGCTGCTGGCGGCGGGACACGAGGAGGACGACTTCACCCCCGTGACCCCAGACTCCTCTGGAGATGGCAGCGGGTCACGGCCAAGAACCCGGGCCTCACTGGGTAAGGACTTCCCCAGCGCCAAGAGACGGTCCTGGATAGACGTGGAGATGGAGCTGGAGCCTGAATCCGAGTCGGACTGAGTCTGAGCTTGGTTGGGATGACTACACTGGGAATGCAGGTCACTAACTGGTGCGTGTGTGAATGAATGAATGAACGAACGAATGAATGAATGAATGAAGGACCAGGGTCACTGTGAAACACTTAATGCTGCTTAGTTAGCGTGCAGACTGCTCTTACTTAATCAGGTACATCAATTAACCTGCTGAATGTTTGCATCATGGCTGATTGAGCCCTCACACACACACACACTTATTCTTGCAGGTAAAAGCTACATGAGTTTAAGGTGACATTCCAGAAATTCCTATAAATACTGTATTTGCTTTTAAAGTCCACCTGTTGTTAAAATACACTGGATTGTTCATGAATGTGGAACAACTTTCTTTTACCAATGATCTTTTGCTTTTCTTTCGATGTGCCGGGAGAAGTCAAACCTGTTGAGGAATCATTTGACAAACTGTAATGCAAAAAGCCATCTATGTATGTATCTAACGAAATGGAATATTGTACACATTTTGTGGGCTGTGATTGTCAATAAATAGACAAACAACAAGGGCTGTTACATTAAGAATCGGATTGGGATTGATCATCGTTGGAGTGAATTTGTAGATGCGCTCCTGTTTTAGGAACAGAAAGATGACTGACAGGACATAATCTGTATGTATGAACATCTCCAAATAAGCTGAAAGATCTGTTGACATGTTTTTCATTAATGTAATGCTACCCTATCAAAAAAGCAACTTCCCAAAACATGCTAACATGTTAGCATGTTAGCTTCATTGGCCACTCCAAATTGTCCAAATTGTATGAATGTGGGTGGGAATGGTTGTTTGTTTATATGTGCACTGCCATGGGTTGGCCACCAGTGGGATAGGCTCCAGCATCCCCCTGCCTTCCTTGTGAGGATAAGCGGCATAGAAATAAATGACAAAAGATATAAAAACAAAAATGGAAGTATCTACACAGTGTGACAAAGAGCTTGTTCCTGTGTTGATGAAATAGATTAGAAAAAAGCCAAGATAATGAAAGGTAATGAGTGTTAAGCAGACTTGAACACGTGTCCGCATACAAACAAGCACCCCATCTCTCGCCCTTTAATCCAATCCAGTGAATTAATGAGGCACAAACGCCAGTGCTGATGTAATCACCGGGGCCGCTCCACTTGGAAGCAAAGAGCAGCAGGAGGTGGAGAAGGAGGAGGCCGCGGACAAGGAGCCCGATGTGAGGCGACAGGCGGGCCTTGACAAGCCAGCCTCACAAGCAGCGCTAAACCCACTCAGGAGATTAGCGTCCACATGTCCCGCCGTCAGCGGGAACACTGTCCCACTTTGTCTCGCAGGGAGGGAGCCACCGGAGCCGCTGCCAGTTTTGCTTCGCTCGGTCGGGAGGAATTCTCAAATCGTCTCAAGAGTCGCTTTTTGGATTTGACAGGCATCCTCCACCATGCCTGTCGATGGATTTACCTTCAAGAGTCGCATTAGGAACCTGCTGAGGTCTCCTTCAGCCAGGAAGACCAAGAGAGACAACATCAACAACAAGGTTTCTTATTCCATTGCTAACATTTACTGTTACCATTTTCCCTGTCCTATCATTGCAACCTGATCATTTTAATCACAAGTAAGTGGAGGATACCAGATGGGGTGCATTGTGGTGGTCTCCAACCTAGATCTGCATCATCATAGGAGCTCATGAGCTTTTTCTAAGAGAGCAAAATACATAGAACACAAATGAATGAATTGTAGGAGCAAGCTCTACTCTGCTTTAATTTACCTCTGCTATTTGTGTACTGATTTATTTCTAATATTTGCCACACGTGAGCACCATCTGCCTGAGCAGGACTCTTGTGTGACGTTCAGGTCCTTCCAATAAATCAATGCCTGCTAACGGATGTTTTATAGATTAAGACTTGACGGGCCTTCTGTTGTTTTCATGGCGCCGTTAACTCAGAATGTTCGACTGTGTTTTCTTCCCGACGTAAAAACCATTAGGACATTTTATTACATGTGATGAAATAATCTAAACATTATTGAGCTTTACAATCATCCTGTTTACCATGAATAAAACCTCATCTTGCTTATTTCCTCTCACAGGTAACATTGGAGAAGGTTTTGGGTATCACCACTTTGGGCAACAGTGGTCTGGCCTGCGACCCCAAAACTGGACTAGTGGCTTATACTGCAGGGTGAGAAGTCATTTCCCTTTTAAAATAAAGAAATGGAATATAAATAACATATTTTTACAATTTAACATTTTTTTATAATTTAAAATAATATATATAATTATAATGTATACTATATATAGTTATAATAATTTATATAATTTATATATAAATATAAAAATATAATATGATTTTATAATAATATTATATACAAGTTAATAATTATGTAAATATAAATAAACAAATATAAAAGTTGTTTTGATTAAGTATGCTATATCTTTGATTGCAATGGTTGATGCAATGAAGCAGATGCAGTTGCCACTCCAGGCCATAGGGGGCACTACGTTACATAACGCTGGTTTGTCCACCTCTACTATAGAAGAAAGGGCTCCCTAGGAATCACATAAGATAATGACCATTTACTAGCCTAATATTATAATATGGAACGTGTTAATTCATTAATCATTTTTTAACAAAAATAAACTTTTTACTAACTCCATTTTTGTTCTCTTCAGGGATTGCTAGCTAGCTTGCTAACGTCAATTACAGATACTCTGCTACAGGAACACTTTTTACCTCCATTAACTCTTTAGTTCTCGTCTTTTGGCGATAGTTTTAGCCAAGTTAAACATTCAAACGACTATATGACAGTTCTGAGAATAAATTCGTGCATGGCCATGAAGGTATGTAAAGTATTTCGTGTTTAATGTCACTTTTTACTGACCCAATTTTTTTTTCTCTTCAGGGATTGCTAGCTAGCTTGCTAACGTCAATTACAGTTACTCTGCTACAGGAACACTTTTTACCTCCATGAACTCTTTAGTTCTCGTCTTTTGGCAATAGTTTTAGCCAAGTTAAACATTCAAACGACTATATGACAGTTCTGAGAATAAATTTGTGCATGGCCATGAAGGTATGTAAAGTATTTCGTGTTTAATGTGACTTTTTACTTGACCCCATTTTTTGTTCTCTTCAGGGATTGCTAGCTAGCTTGCTAACGTCAATTACGGTTACTCTGCTACAGGAACACTTTTTACCTCCATGAACTCTTTAGTTGTCGTCTTTTGGCAATAGTTTTAGCCAATTTAAACATTCAAACGACTATATAACTGTTCTGAGAATAAATTTGTGCATGGCCATGAAGGTATGTAAAGCATTTCGTGTTTAATGTGAAGTATTGGGCAAAATAGTTTCGCACAATAGTCCTGTATGTTAACTTGTAATCCTTCCTGCAGTGTTATTCGTGTGTGTCAGTACACGGAGCACAGAACAAAGCTAATAGTAGATTAGCTGAGATTACTCACATGAATGTCATTAAAAAAAGATCAAGTGTGTATACGTTTGTGTGTTTTGCATTGATGAAGCTCTTAAGACGAACTGTTTTCCCATTGCAGGTGTGTGCTTGTTTTGCTGAACCCCAGAAAGAACAGGCAGCATCACATTATCAACACGTCAGGGTGAGCTTGTTTGCCTTGCCAAAGACACATCATACCTTTGATGCTTCAGTCGTTTCATTTCAGCTCAAACGCTGTTGTCTAGTCGCAAAGGGAACCGTGTGTGAATTGTGGATAAAGTTTGTATTAAGATAGTACTTCTTAATAACCAATCACTTATTTTAATGGAGCGCAGCATGACTGGAAGGACAGGAGTTCCCGTCAAGTCACCGCAACACACAACAACAACACTTCCGGCCTTCAAAATAACAGCGCAATTTATCTGGGACAAAAAGTAGCATCCTCCTTCCACAAAATGAAACGTACTTAGTGTTGTATACCTCCTTATTGTTATATACTTCAGTAATACAAAATAAAATATAGTACAAATAGCAACAACAATGTACATAAATGTAGCAAAATTGCACCAAAATCCCCTGTTAGCTGTCAATGACCAGGACAGAAAAAAATAGTAATACACTGTCACAAAGTTCACAAATAAGCAATTAGCAAAAGACTGCAATAACTTACTTGGCCATCTCTGTGCATGTTCGCCCCGTGTGTGCGTGGCTTTCCTCCCCCATTCCAAAAACATGTTAGCTTCATTAGCCACTCCAAATTGTCCATAGGTATGAATGTGAGTGGGAATTGTTGTTTGTTTATATGTGCCCTGTGATTGGCTGGCCACCAGTCCAGGGTGTCCAGACAGCTGGGATAGGCTCCAGCATACCCCCACCCGAGTGAGGATAAGCGACATAGAAAATGGATAGATGGATGGAGATGAATTTGTGCAAAGTATTGGTTTGCAGATAGCAGCTTAAATTTGATTCAGTATCGAATTAGAAACAAGGTCAGTGGTATTGCACATCACTACCATTAAAGTGTGCCAACATCCTCCTCTTCCTCTTCACAGAAAGACCATCACAGCTCTGTCCTTCTCCCTGGATGGCAAACACCTGGTCACAGGAGAGGTGAGTCTCCTATCATCTCATTTCCACATCAATGCAACATGCCGCTGCCTTCTTTGTCTTTGCAGCCCTTTCTTGTTAGCTTGATACAACAGTAATATCAAGGGCAGTGATATGCATGCAGGCGCATGCCAGGTGCATGCAAGTGTTGTGCTTCATTGAGAAAGAGTCTGCAGGATTAGGCCC
This sequence comes from Doryrhamphus excisus, assembly GCF_030265055.1. Lineage (NCBI taxonomy): Eukaryota > Metazoa > Chordata > Actinopteri > Syngnathiformes > Syngnathidae > Doryrhamphus > Doryrhamphus excisus. The sequence goes on from NC_080484.1 coordinate 14,092,876, forward strand.
CGCATGTACCAGACCATGTACCTCACAGCTAGTTTCCTGTCAGTCCCTATTGTTGGCGCTTCCTCCGGCCTCCAAACAACGTGCCGCTCGGTCGTAATCCTTCCCCCCACCCCGGCCAATCAAAGCTGATTAAAGACTTCCCTGTGTTGAGTGGATAAGTGGTTGCCATGACAGCAGAGAGCAAAGTTCAGAAACAGTTGAGGCCCTGCATGTGTGGGAAGGAATGATTTCATCATGGTTTTGTTGGAGTGTGATGTCCACTAAATGGATGTATATTTCAACCATTACAAATAATCTGTTCCAGGGTAAAAAGTGTTCCTGTAGCAGAGTAACTGTAATTGACGTTAGCAAGCTAGCTAGCTATCCCTGAAGAAAACAAAAAAATTGAGTTAGTAAAATGTTTATTTTTGTTAAAAAACGATTAATGAATTAACTCGTTCCAGATTATAATATTAGGCTAGTAAATGGTCATTATCTTATGTGATTCCTAGGGAGCCCTTTCTTCTACAGTAGAGGTGGACAAACCAGCGTTATGTAATGTGGTGCCCCCTATGGCCTGGAGTGGCAACTGCATCTGCTTCATTGTAACCATTGCAATCGGAGATACAGCATACTACATCAAAATAACTTTTATATTTTTATTTATATTAAATTGTATATAATATTATTATAAAATCATATTATATTTATATATATATAAAATTATATATATTATTATAATTGTGTATAATAATATATATGTATAAATAATATATATATATATATTAATAATTATTAGAATTATATATATTATTATATATTATTATATATATTATATACTATAAATTGTAATTGTAAAAATATGTTATTTATTACATAGACAGTTACAGTATATAACATATAACTGTGCCGTACATGTTATGGTTGAAGCCATGCAATCACAAAAATAAGTTAACCACTGTTGGATAGAAGATACAAAGAAGAAATACACTGGACGACCAAAGGTTAAATGTGTCACATCTTCTGTTTCTTACATTCTCACATTTGGTACAAGCGTAATAAGAAGCTAAGCACTGTTCATATTAACATCTAAAAACCCAACCTGAATGATTTTCTTCTTTAACATTCCTGTCATAAAAGTGTAAAAATAAGTCCAAATATGTCAGGTATGTCATATTGGCATTTCCTTTAAATATCCACACAAGTGTAAAAAGAAGCCACCGACTTCATTAGCATCTGTATGCGAGTCAAGTCGTGTCCTCCAGGCCGCTGGCGTCCTTCTCTCCCAACCTATTAGCTCCGACCTTGACTTCGCCGTTTTCAAGGAAGAGGCTGCACAAATAGCCTCGTGATCCCTTGGAGGAGATGTTAGCGGTTCAAAGGTCGCGTAGCGCTGCACCGTGAGCGGAGGTGGAAGAGGATAATCACCTTCAAACGAGTACATGTTCAGAATAGAAGAGGCGTGGAACACATTTGGTTACGCCTTGGTGTCTCCTCCCCCCAGAGCGGCCACCTTCCCGCCGTCAGAGTTTGGGACGTGGCGGAGCGACAGCAGGTGGCGGAGCTCCAGAAGCACAAATATGGCGTCTCCTGCGTGGCTTTCTCACCTGACTGCAAGTACGTCGTCAGCGTGGGCAATCAGCACGACATGATGGTCAACGTGTGGGCCTGGAAAGTAAGCGACCCCCCCCCTGGGAACAAGAATATGAGTGAACAAAAAACGAATACCAACACAATGGAAACATTTGGGAATCAAATTTGGGAATATGTCATAGATGTGTTAGCGTTGTTGTTTGCGTTGCAGAAGGATGTGGTGGTCGCCGCCAACATGGTGTCCAGCAAGGTGACTGGGGTGTCTTTCTCCGAGGACAGCTCCTACTTTGTCACCGTGGGCAACCGGCACGTCAAGTTCTGGTATCTGGACCACTGCAAGGCCACCCAGGTAGTCTGATGATGATGATGTTGGTTGTTGTTGTCTGGTTTGAATGATAAATAGAACGTGCCCTGGGCCAATAATATATATTTACAACCTGTTGCTAGGCAGACTTTATCTGCCCACAATACAGTCCTCTCGCTTTGCTGTTGCCTTGGCGGTTTCAGGTAGAAAATTACTGCCACACAAAGTAGAGAATGGACAAAGAAGGTCGGCACTTTTGAAATTAAAAAAAAAAAAAAGGTTTTGGTGTGCCTGAAGAGAAATGTTTGTCTCCTACTGCTAGCTACTGTTGGATGTCAAATATAAATGACAGCGCCCTCTGCTGGCTCCAATGATAAACGCTCACCTCTGCTGTGTTTCAGGCCAGCACCCCCGTCCCCCTGTTGGGCCGCTCTGGGCTGCTGGGCCAGTTGAGGAATAACAATTTCTGCCACGTGGTGTGTGGGCGGGGCCAGAAACGGGACGCCACCTTCTGCATCACGTCCTCCGGCCTGCTGTGCGAGTTCAACGGCAGGAGGATGCTGGACAAGTGGGTGGACCTGCGGGTATGCTTTGTATGCTCTTACAATGCTCCTTTAATGCTATAATATTAGTCTCATGACATTGCATGTATTTTTCTCATTAGAATACCACTTTTTTCCTCCAAATATTTGGACTTTATTCTCTTCAAATTGTTATCTTCTTAAAAATATTTTTATTCATTCATTCATTTTATACCGCTTCTCCTCATGAGGGTCGCGGGGGGTGCTGGAGCCTATCCCGGCTGTCTTCGGGCACCCTGGACTGGCCGCCAGCCAATTACAGGGCACATATAGACAAACAACCATTCACACTCACATTCATACCTCTGGACAATTTGGAGTCGCTAATTAACCTAGCATGTTTTTGGAATGTGGGAGGAAACCGGAGAAAACCCACGCATGCACGGGGAGAACATGCAAACTCCACACAGAGATGGCCGAGGGTGGAATTGAACCCTGGTCTCCTAGCTGTGAGGTCTGCGCGCTAACCACTAGACCACCTTGCCGCCCTATAATTATTATAATGTATAATATTTTGACTATACTGTCATAACGTAACATTTTTTCCAAGCTAACATTTTTTGTTTGTTTCACGTAATGTTATGACACAAAAACATAATTATAATATTTCATATTTCATAGCAAACTACTAAAATGACATTCATATTATCTTTTGGTAAAATCAGGATCATTTGGTAAAAACAAGTGAACAGACTTACAAACTTCCTGACTTGCCGTTGCCAGATTTTGGTGCATACTTTATTTTAAGATGTGTAGTGAAGCCTGCGGAAGGATGTGTTTGAACTTTGTAGTTTCTCTTGTGTTTCAGACAAGCATGGCACAATCGCTGTCTTTGTCCGAGGACAGGATCTTTTGCGCCTGTGCCGATGGAACAGTTCGAGCCTTCAGTCCGTTTGACCTGCGCTTTGTCTGCACGCTGCCCCGGCCACACCCCCTTGGTGTGGACATGGCGTCCATCACTAAGGCTAGGTGAGGATTGGCAGTCATCCATTGGTGGATGAAATGCTTGTCAAAGACTGGCCCCTCCTTTGGTGTTGTGTCATCTCACTGAGCTAACACGTCTCCCTTTCGCCAGTCACTTACTTTGCACCAAGACGGACGCACGCTACCCAGACGCCATCGCGGTCACCTACGACCCCGTCAACCTCTGGCTGAGCTGCATGTACGATGACCACAGCTTGTACGTCTGGGACGTGAGAGACCTGAACAGCGTAGGGAAGGTCCACTCCTCCCTCTTCCATGCTGCGTGTGTCTGGGACCTGGAGGTGAACAAAACATACATACATCCAGCAGCACCGTCATACCAATACGGCTTTTTAGGGCCACTTTCTCAATGTAGATGGAAGTGTAGTGTGTGCACACCTGGAGGTAGCAAGGACAGGAAGGAATGTGATGAGTCCTAATGAAACATCATGACATCACTACTACCAGGAGAACCAGAGTATAGAGGGGTAGGAGTCACCTGCTTTGGCCCAGCAAGGTGCACTGTATTCGGGCACACGCTCCGAGCAGCCGCTGTGACTCCACGGTGGTCAGGTGGCTGTTTCAGGTTTTTTGTGTCCTCCATTGACCCCCCCACTTGTATCTAAGTGAACCTAGGGGAAGTTATGACAGGTCGTTGACATCGCAGCCAGGAGAAAAAAGGAGCGCTTGATGTGCTTACCTGCACAGTTTGGGTGGAGGCGGGGTTGCTAGCATACACACACTGTGCACAAGAGTGTAAGATAGAAGAAATGAGTAGATTGCAATATATATATCATATCTTTTTTATATTTCTACTGTAGCCAATAAATGATGTGTATCATCTTTGGTAGATGTTCCCAGATGTTCCTGGAGAAACGGCAGCCGGATTGTCTCCTGCTGCGTTCCTCAGCTGTTCGTCGGATAACACCATCAGACTTTGGCACGTAGAAGACCGCACGCACGGTCATCCTCGCAACATCCTGAGCAAGGTGAGACACCCGCCACTTCCCACCTTCCACCCCCCACGGCAGCGTGGAAGTGCTGACTTTGCTTTTATGCAGGATCTCCTGAAGATCATCTACACCGGCGCCACCACCAGCGCCTTGCGTGACCCTGAAAGTACGACCAACGTGAGTCCGGATAAAGCGGCGGAAAGCCGGACAGGCATCAGGACCATCTGTGTCAGCCCCGATGGCAAACACCTGGCGTCTGGAGACAGAAACGGGATGCTGAGGTGGAGCACAAGGACCGGAAATGTCCATTCATACACGCTGGACACAACAATAGGCACACCTGACCCACGTCTCGTCCCTGTTGTTCAGAGTTCACAACCTCGGCAGCATGGAGGAGATTCTTCAAGTCCAAGCCCATGATGCTGAAATCCTGTGCCTGGAGTACAGCAAACCAGAAAGCGGTCAGTGTGTCTTAATGTGAAGATGTCCACCTCCTGTTTACCACAAGCCGTGTGGCTGATGGAGGTCATTTAGCTCTACATGCGCTTTAAAATGTTGCTGCTCAGTAATGCCTATCCTTACTGCTGTTACAACAGTGGTTCTGTTGCGTTATAGTATAACTAATCTCCATGTTAGTGAATGACCATTACTTTTGCTTTACACTTTCTCATGCACTACGAATCATCATTGCAGTTCCAAAAAAAGATATGAGTTTTCCCATTTAGGGAACCTGCTTTAGCGCTTCAGCTAAATCTCATTTTTTCCTCAGTTTATGTTTGCCTCTTTTATTGAGGGTGACTGCAACATGGCCGTGCAGACCTCACATCTAGGAGACCAGGGTTCAATTCCACCCTCCGTCATCTCTGTGTGGAGTTTGCATGTTCTCCCTGTGCATCCGTGGGTGTTCTCCGGGTACTCCGGTTTCCTCCCACATTCCAAAAACATGCTAGGTTAATTGGCCACTTCAAAGGTATGAATGTGAGTGTGAATGGTTGTTTGTCTATATGTGCCCTGTGCCCAAAGACAGCTGGGATAGGCTCCAGCACCCCCGCGACCCTCGTGAGGAAAAAGCGGTAGAAAATGAATGAATGAATGACTGCAACATCACCCACCATGGGGCCAACTATGATCATTCTGCATATACAGATGTATGAATTTACATATTTCCCACGAGGAAAACTGCCTTTCAGTTTTGGGACCTTTTGGTCTTTCCATATTTGATCATTGGAGCAGTTATGGATGTTTTTATTGTTCCTTCCTTTTGTTAAACTACTTTTTTCTCGGCACAGGTCTGCAGCTGCTGGCCACGGCGAGCAGGGACCGCCTGATCCACGTCCTGGATGCCGCCGCCGACTACAGTCTGGTTCAAACGCTGGACGAGCACTCCTCGTCCATAACCGCCGTTCGCTTTGCCGGTGAGCCGCTTGAGACCCTGTTGTCACCTCACAAGCTAATCTCTCCCCCATCCTTGTTGGGGGTTCGTTTCCTGTGCTTCACAGCACTGCTCCGTTAAATCATTGATTATTATTAGCCAGTGAGCAAAGTCTGATTGCACAAGTATTGGGACACATGGCCATTTCCCACTGCACTACGCTGTCCCAATACTTTGATTTTGGATCATTTTCTCTGCATAATGTGTGTTTTCCTGTTGTCCTTCAGCCAATGACGGCAAGGTGAGATTGATCAGCTGCGGGGCGGATAAAAGCATCTATTTTCGCACTGCCCATATGGTAAGCTTGCACCTTTTTCCCCACACACGCAAACACCTAGTGGGGGAGGACGGGGTCCTAAATCTGTAGCTATACTAAGTAGCTTAGGAACTAGTAGTAAAGGACCAGCGAGGCTAAAACTACATCTTGCTACATCATTGTAACGTAATGGGAGTCGCAGGGGACATAACTTAACGTGCTGGTTGTGAATCGCTCTTGGTTTACTGGGCCAACATAAGACGACACCTCATTCCTCCTCCTTCCAAAGGCTGACTCCCCAACAGGAACTTTTATGGAGCACAATAAACAAAAGGCTTGTTAGACTCGGGCAAGATTTATGGAGCCCTCCCGGCCTGCCCGTGGAAATCCTAAACAAGCATCCTCGTAATCACACACTGGCAGGGCGCTCAGCAGCGGCTAATGAGCTGGGAGGTGTTTTTAGCATTTCTTTGATTGCATGTGGAGAACAAACAGGCATATGATGTAAGCACGTGAACACAGGCCATTTTTTTTACATCACATCCAGTTCAAAAATTCTAAGTTCTAAGTATTCTAAGTATTTCCATAATGCCTCATATTAACTCTCTAACAAGATCTCAGTGTATACACTGGTTATGTATCTCATCTCGTTTCATATTATCTACATACTGTATTGTATATAACTCTGGGGAAAAACTGTTGATTTTGTTAATACTTGGGTTGTTTATATTGTTTATTTTTCTATATTGTGTATTTTGTACTGCTTAACTGACTCTGTACTCCTGCTGCTGTGCAATACAAATTTCCCCACTGAGGGACGAATAAAGGCATATCTTAATCTTAATTCCTGGCCATCTTAGCCACAAATTGAACAAAAGAGAGCTTTGTTGCAGAGCAACAGAGGAGCAGAGTTCCGGCGTTCCCACCACACGGTGAGGAAAAGCACGCTGTACGACATGGGCGTCCACCCCACCTCCAAGTACGCTGCTGTCGGCTGCCAGGACCGCTGCATCAGGTCCGTGTCCTCCGAGGCCGTGTGCAGAAATGCTGAGTTCACACGCTGTTGTTGTCATCTGTATTCTATCAACAGGATTTTCAACATCAGTAGCGGCAAGCAGAGGAAGCTTTATAAAGGATCCCTCCGTGAGGATGGCAGCCTGCTCAGGGTAACGCCTCCTTGGATCTGGATCTGGAACTTTGCCTAAGTGTTGTCTGTATTGCAGATTCAGATCGATCCATCGGGTCAGTATGTGGCCGCCAGCTGCTCCAATAAGAACATCAGCATCTTTGACTTCTACAGTGGCGAATGTGTGGCTACCATGATTGGACATTCCGGTAAGACGCCATCAGGGGCGACAGGAAATACATTTTTTTTAAACCCGTTAATCGGGTATTGTGTGACCTGGAGGTAAGAAGGACTGGAAGAAATGTGGATGAGTCCTAATGAAACCTCAGGACACGACTACTGTGGGCCTGGGTCGGGTGGTGGGTGGCAGCCCACCCTCAGCCATCTCTGTGTGGAGTTTGCATGTTCTCCCCGTGCATGCGTGGGTTTTCTCCGGGTACTCCGGTTTCCTCCCACATTCCAAAAACATGCTAGGTTAATTGGCCACTCCAAATTGTCCATAGGTATGAATGTGAGTGTGAATGGTTGTTTGTCTATATGTGTCCTGTGATTGGCTGGCCACCAGTCCGGGTGTACTCTCGCTCCAAGGCAGCTGGGATAGGCTCCAGCAACCCTCATGAGGATAAGAGGTAGAAAATGAATGAATTAATTATTATTGGGCTGCACGGCGGAAAAGGAGTTAGCGGGCAGGCCTCACAGCTACTAGACCCAAGTTCAATTCCACCCTCGGCCATCTCTGTGTGGAATTTGCATGTTCTCCCCGTGCATGCGTGGGTTTTCTCCGGGTACTCCGGTTTCCTCCCACATTCCAAAAACATGCTAGGTTAATTGGTGACTCCAAATTGTCCATAGGTATGAATGTGAGTGTGAATGGTTGTTTGTCTATATGTGCCCTGTGATTGGCTGGCCACCGGTCCAGGGTGTACCCCGCCTCTTTGTCCGAAGACAGCTGGGATAGGCTCCAGCACCCTTGTGACCCTCGTGAGGATAAGCGGTAGAAAATGAATGAATATTGGCTATTTTTAAAGGATTTCTCAGTATGACATCATAATTGGCTCGATAATCATCGGGTGCCCCTAAAAAAAAACAAATATTTACAAATCTCTTAGCTATTATAAGCAAATATAACACATTTGCATGCGAATTATCAGTCTGATAATTATGTGTCTGCTAATTATCGTGCAGCGCTATGAAATGTGCAATCTATATGCAGGCTAACAAAGTTCCCTTGTTGGGCTTTCAGAGATCGTCACCGGAATGAGGTTCACCAACGACTGCAAGCATTTGATCAGCGTGTCGGGGGACAGGTGAGGCCAGCGCACATGTTTTACATTCACCCTGGAATTGCACCCGAAAGTCACGTATTGTTAAATAACGGCCCTCAAACCACCAAAGGCACCATTTTTCATCCAGTGTTTGTCCTGAGTCTCATTCCAAACATGGCCATAAGATGAGCACACGCTCATTTTGGTCCCGTGTGGCCGCTATGTGATGCTTTCATCCTCTAGCTGCATCCTGGTGTGGCGTCTGGCCTCAGAGATGACCATCAGCATGAGACAGAGGCTCTGTCAGCTCAGGCAGGACGCAAACCCTCACAGGAGCGCCCCCCTCAGGTGAAGCACGTGCACTCGCCGTACCCGCTGTGTTTGTAACGCCGCCATCTTTTTGTTCAACACTGATTTCTTTTGCCCGGCAGGCGAGAGGCCTACAGCGCTCCCGCTATGGTCAGCCTCTCCTCGGACGGTCACAACCACAAGTCCAACCGCCAGGAAGAGAACTCGACCATGAACACGTTCTCCGACAGCAGCCATGGCGAAGAAGACTCAGGTTAAAGCAGAACACGGACCTTCAGCATCCATGCCTCTCAATGAAACCTCCTCTGATTGTCTTCTAACCAACAGGCGGCTCCGATGCAGGACCTGACTGGGAAGCAACCAAAGTAAGTTTATTTTCATTTATGACAGTTATTGTTATTATTCCGACAGTGTACACTGTGTACTGTGTACTGTACTGCATAGCCAGTACAGTACTACAACTGTCATATTTTACGTTTGTGATTCCAGCCGGCGGTGGTGAGCACACCCAGCAGCAGTCGTCGTCCTCGCAGGCGCTGGTCCCGCCGCATGGGCTCCCTGGAGTTGATGGTGAAGTCCATGCTGGACCTGAGGCAGCTGGAGACCTTTGCCCCCAGCAAACACGCCGACCCCCACGCTGGCGGCGCAGACCGACACAGCACATCCTGCCTCCAGGAACCCACGGTGAACCTGAACCTCCAAGAATGTCCAGCACCTGAGTTCTCTTCTCCAGTGGCTCACTGGCTGTCCTCCCACAGCAGCACCTCGAGGAGCGGGCCAAGCATCGGCACAGGCAATGTCGTGATTGGACCAAAATGGACGGCACAGATGAGAACGAGGGGGAGACGGATCTACGAGACATGTAGGCCTCATGGAGGGAGAACATCGGTACTCATGCATGATCTGCCTCTCATTATTTTCTTGTGGACAGCATGGTGAGGGATCCACCCTGCGAGAAGGTCTTTGGCAAGAGCCAGGACAGCTACAGCCCAGACAGCGCCTGCTCGCTGGGCTACGAGAGCAGAGGGTCCAGTCCTGACGGAGCCCTTGATGGTTAGCTTTCAAGCAGACCTCTGCTGGACACCGCTTCATCTAATCAAGTTTTGGCAACTTGAAGGTTCTGGAGAAGATTTTGCACCTCACTTGTGCTTCTTTCTGTTATCAGACTCTGCCGACGCAGCGTCACTCAGTCTGGACAGCTCGGATGACGATGAGGAGATGGAGGACGGCGGCGTTGAAGACCTGGAGGCAGAGAAGGTTGACACCACCAGCGTGGATGAAGCTCTTAAAGCGGTGACCTCCCAGCACCACAGCCGAGAAGACTTCCTCAAGCAGAACTTTGAGACGCTGGAAAATGGCTGTAGAGCAAGTGGGAGAACCTTGAAGGAACATTTGGACTCCAAGAGCCAAAATTAGTTAACCAAGCTACTTTTTGTTTGTGTGCTGCAGCTGAGACCAGCAGAGTCCCAAGACTCAGCATGTCCTCACGCTTCCTGGCCAGAGGTCCCCAGAACAGGTCTTCATCTCATCTCTACTACTAGTATTTCATTAAAACTACCAATAAAAATACTCAATAAAAATGTCCATGTTATTTTGTTATTTTGCAGTGGAGGTACCCCGTTTGCTAAAGTGCAAAAGACCCCCGGCAGCCCCTCTTCCAAGCCCCCTGTGTCGAAAGTAAGACCCTTGATGGAAGAAGTTGTGAGCAGAAACCCGGAGGATGAGACCCCCGCACCCCCCAGCACCAGCCATGGTCCAAAGTAAGAAAAAAAAATCATTGATGTTAATGTTCTTGGATAAAAATGTTCGTCCCAGCAGGGGGGCCACCGCCGTCTCTGCTCCCGTCCCGAGACTGCAGAAGAAGACAACATCCGCGTCCCACCTTTGGAGGCTCTCCACACCGCCGTCCAAACCCGTACCGCTTCCGGACGGAACCACGAGTCTGCAGAAGTCTCAGTCCGTCCAGAACCTGACCTTAGCCTGTACGTGACATCACAGCATACCATAGCAGTCCCCACACAGCACATGAATGTCCTCCCTTTCTTCTTCAATTCTGCAGCTCCACGCTCTCCACTGCCCTCTAGCGACCGGCTGGAGACGTGCAGGAGACCCCAGCATCTTTTTCTGGACCGTGACGCTCCCAAGCCCTCCTACTTGTCCTCGCCTTCCCCGGGGTCGCCGCAGTCTCCCCGCTCCCCTCACTCCTACATGAACCCCACGGCCAGCTCCTTGGCCAAGAGCAGCCGCTCCTCCTCGCTGGGTGAAGGCCTCCACGCCGCCCCTCTCGGCGTCTCCTCCTTTCCCTCCAGGACCAGGAGGTCATTGTCGGGGCATCCTGAGACGGAGTCGCCTGCACCGGCCTGCCTTCAGCCCACCGCCACCGTTCTGCCAACTCGTGTCCCTCTCAGCCCGCGACGCAGCCTCTGCTTGGACGTGAAGGCCGGCACAAGGACTTCCTGTCCATGTGATGTCACTTCCTCTACAGGATGCACGCAAGGTTAGACAACATCGCCCACTCGACTTTGTTCAAGTTGAAAATAAAGGTTTCTTTAATCTGTCCTCTCATTCAGAAGCTGATGAGAAGAGCCTGTCTGTGGCCGGGAGGTGCGTTCACTGTCTCATGTCATTTACAGTTATGAACATATTTTACCATTCAGTTCTGGAAATAGTATTAAATATAGTAAATATATTTAATGTAACAACTTCTATTTTCATGATTGTTTTTCTTTTTTACAAATGATTAGTGGGCGGCACGGCGGTCGAGTGGTTAGCGCGCAGACCAGGGTTCAATTCCACCCTCGGCCATCTCTGTGTGGAGTTTGCATGTTCTCCCCGTGCATGCGTGGGTTTTCTCCCACATTCCAAAAACATGCTAGGTTAATTGGCGACTCCAAATTGTCCATAGGTATGAATATGAGTGTGAATGGTTGTTTGTCTATATGTGCCCTGTGATTGGCTGGCGACCAGTCCAGGGTGTACCCCGCCTCTCGCCCTAAGACAGCTGGGATAGGCTCCAGCACCCCCGCGACCCTTGTGAGGAAAAAGCGGTAGAAAATGAATGAATGAATAATTAGTATGATGGTGCTAATAATAATGCTAAATAATAGTAAAAGAGCAAAGTCGTGAAAGTGAACAGGAAATAGGAATATTTTCCCCATCTGTGCCTTTAGTACACAGGATGCGGCCCTTGGACGTGAAGAGCGCCCTCTGGCGGTGGAACATCTCAGTGCACCTCCCTCTGACGGCCATCCAGGTGTCCCGTTTGTTCCTACGCTGTCGCTCGCTACCCCTCCTCTTTTTCTTCGTCGTCATTCTCTCGCTCCACGCCGGCCGCCGCTGGCCGCCCGGCCCGTGTGTCAGTCTGCGTGTGTGGCGCCCGTGTCTCCTCCGTGTGTGGCGCCGCCCTCCTGCTGGCAGTGCCACGGCGGTGAGCAGTAGCAACTCTTTTAGACGTCTTCTGCTTTTACTAACCTCATTTTTTTTCTATTATCCTCAACTTCTCCCATCCATGCGTGTTCACACTTGGCTCCATAACGCTTACGTTTCTGTGTGTGTGTCAGGTGAGTCCATCACCTTGGAAACGTGCAGGCAAGCTGTTGATGACCTTCACAGCAGTTTGAGAAGAACCATCACGCTCTACACGGCGGTCAGTGTGCATTCCGTCCCATACCTTCCACCGCTAGGACGTATTCTCAAAGCTTTGTGGTCCTATCCTGACAATCAGGTGCTCCAGCGCCATCCACGGGCCGCAGGTGAAGGTCGCCAGGAGATGGAGAAGATCTTATCCGAAGCGCTGGTGTCCGTCAAAACCGAGCTGGACCCGCTGCCTCGTTCCACGGCGGGGTCAGAGGTGAAAGGAGAAGCCCTGGCCCTGCTGGAGCAGTACGCCGAGCTGCTGCTTCAGTCGGTGGAGAGGAAGCTGGATGGCAAGGTGTGACCGAGTCAGAGGAGGATGCTGGCGCAGAGGTGGGAACCCACTTTGGTTCTTCCAGCCCTGAAAGACTTTAGTCTGCCTTATTCTGCTCACATGATGAGAAGAAGAACTCGCCTTAGCTCACGTTCATGTTTGCACAATTTCCCATCTTAAGTCAACACCACAAAAAACCATTTCCATCAAAGGCACCCTCAGGTCAAGAAGAAGTGATCTTCTTCTCCTTTGTGAGACAGTCACGCAGGATTATTTCATCCTGTTGTGTAGAATACAGCAGGTACTGTAAGTACAGTAAATATTGTATAGGTACTGTATGTACCCTAAGTACAGCAGGTACTGTAAGTACGGTAAATATTGTATGTACTGTATGTACCCTAAGTACAGCAGGTACTATAAGTACAGTAAATATTGTTGGTACTGCAGGTACCCTAAGTACAGCAGGTACTGAAAGTACAGTAAATATTGTAGGTACTGTAGATACATGTACTGTAGGTACCGTAAGTACTGCAGGTACTGTTAGTACGGTAAATATTGTTGGTACTGCAGGTACCCTAAGTACAGGAGGTACTTTAAGTATGGTAAATATTGTAGGTACTGCAGGTACTGTAAGTACGGTAAATATTGTAGGTACTGCAGGTACCCTAAGTACAGCAGGTACTGTAAGTACAGTAAATATTGTAGGTACTGTAGATACAACATGTACTGTAGGTACCGTAAGTACTGCAGGTACTGTTAGTACGGTAAATATTGTTGGTACTGCAGGTACCCTAAGTACAGGAGGTACTTTAAGTATGGTAAATATTGTAGGTACTGCAGGTACTGTAAGTACGGTAAATATTGTTGGTACTGCAGGTACCCTAAGTACAGCAGGTACTGTAAGTACAGTAAATATTGTAGGTACTGTAGATACAACATGTACTGTAGGTACCGTAAGTACTGCAGGTACTGTAAGTACAGTAAATATTGCAGGTACTGTGAGTACGGTAAATTTTGTATGTATTGTAAGTACTTAAGGTACTGTAAGTACAGTAAATATTGTAGGTACTGTAAGTAATGCAGGTACTGTAAGTACTGTAAATATTGTAGGTACTGCAGGTACTGTGAGTACGGTAAATATTGTAGGTACTGTATGTACCCAAAGTACAGCAGGTACTGTAAGTACGGTAAATATTGTAGGTACTGTAGGTACCCTAAGTACAACAGGTACTGTAAGTACAGTAAATATTGTAGGTACTGTAGATACAACATGTACTGTAGGTACCATAAGTACTGCAGAAAATCAGAATCTTTAAAGTTGTATTTAAAGAATGTATGAAATATATAGTTACTGTAAATACTGGGATATTTACAGTGGTTTGGGATTTATTGGAATATTTTGGTCATCTTAAAAAATGTCAATTTTTAATATTTTCTAAATACCAAAAACATTTAGATTAGATTTTTTTAATGGGTTTAGATTGTTTTATCTTTAGAAGAATCTGACATTTCTAAATAAAACTTGATTGCTGAGATTTCCCTTCCTATATTGTATGATGTATTATTTGATGTGTGTAGACGCTAATAATAATAATAATAATAATAATAATAATAATAATAATAATAATAATTCTGCATCAGTTAAAGAGGATCCAACATGTTTTTGGGGCAGTTTAATAGTAGAAGTAGAAAATATGCTAGACAATGGAGTCATTTGTGGTAGAAAGCACACAGTGAAGAAAAAGCAGCGTTTATATTTAGGAATGCTTAGTGGTTATTAGCACTTTGTCTTTGTTGTTATTATTATTATTATTATTATTATGATAATTATCATTATTCAATCCCAGTAGCATGTACGTATATAGAATAGACTTTTCTATGTAATGCAGTGCTAGGTGTGTTTCATGATGATGATGATCACACTCTGCACGCGTGGAACGGTGAAGGTCACACCCTCTCCTACGGGAGCGTCTCCACGTGGACGAAGGTGAGGACGACGTCGTGCAGGATGTTGATGCGGTTGATCTGGTTGAGCTCTCTGACGCGGTGTCGGAACTCAAACAGCGGAATGTTGTTGACCGCCACGCGGAATGCCTCCTGCGTGCATAGGATCTTCATCTGCAACACACAAACACACATTGACAATTAATGTTGCACTGCAATGTCCCAGCACAGCCAGCAGGTGGTGCTGATGGTAGAGTATCTCGTCATACAACAAGCCCCATCTGGAAGGACTTCTTGTCCTATCTGGAGGTACAATATGAGTGTACATGGATATGTGTATATGTGGTCACTAGGTGGCAGTACACCGATACCTCTACCTTTCCGATCCCATACTGAGTTGAAGTATCTATCTTGTACGATATCGTACTGTAAGTAAAGTACTATGTAGTAGTGTATTTCATCTCCCAGCACAAAGAATAGCAGACCTTTCATTCATTGATCAACACAATGAGGGGTGGGGGTTGGGGGGGGGTACACTTGGAACACTGACTGCTCCAGAGCAACAACACCGGACCCGCGACTGACCTCCAGGAGTCTCCCTGCAGCACAGCGCTTCCCTGATCTAGGACCAGCTGTCCCAATCGTCTTCCCAACCCTTTCCAGCTTTTCAGCCAAACGTTAGCCTGACATTAAAACCGTGGAGTCAGTCAGTGGCGGCGCCACTCCCGGGTCGGGCGTGTTTTGTTTATTTCAAGGCTTCCTGTTTGGGGCCCCGCCCCGCTCACCTCAAAGGGGCTCCCCAGGGCGAAAGGGAAGGGTCCCTTCAGGTCTCGCTCCTCAGCGCCCCAGCGCTCGCCCACTTTGTGGTTGCGCACCAGCACCTGTTTGCCGCCCTCGCTGAAGCGGGGGTTGATGTGGAAGGCGATGTCGTTTCCTCTCAGGAAGTTGACGGTGAACCTGCAAGAAGGAACAAGCAACGTTCTCAGAGGGCGTCCAATCGAGAGTGAGCGGGCTTGCTTACATCCTAGCGTTGGGTTTGACGTGGCCCAGGATGGTCATCATCATCTTGTCGTACACGCCTCGGGACAGGTTCAGGTTGTACGGTACGCTCTGAAACATGGAGAAATATTCTCATGTGTACAAAGTCAGATCCCGGTTGGTGCTGTACTCACCAGCGGTCCAGATGTGGGTGGAAGCCAGTGTTGGGGCATCAGGGACGGGTTCTGTCCCGGCCATCCTGACTGTCCCGGGTTGTACGGCCAACCTGAGTAGGCGGGCCAGCCGGCCATGTTTGGATGGATATTGGGAACAGGAAGAGGAGCGGGGGCGGGAGCAACTGCAGGAACAGAAGCAGGGGCGGGTGCCGGTGGCACAGGGACAGGAGATACGGCCGGAACCTGGTAGGGTACCTGGGGTTGAACTGGGGCCGGTGGCTGAGCAGGCTGGTACTGGGTTCCCGGCCAACAAGGCTGGCAGTTCGGATTGGCAGCCGGAGCCGTGGTGGGAGCTGGAGCCGGGATCATGTTTGCAGTCGGGGCAGGGGCGGGTGCTATGGTCTGAGGCGGAACCGGAACAGGGGTGACCCCGGACACCGGCAGTGGTTGCGTTCCAAGCCAGCAGGGAGTGTTAGGCTGGCCGGTCCAGCACGGAGACGGCTGGGGAGGCGAGGCTGGGTGGGTTGGCTGGGCCGGTTGGACGGCTTGTCCGGGCCAGGAGGGGAACGTGGCCCCAGACACCTGACTGGGCCAGACAGTGCTCGTCTGTGGGACAGAACCAGGCGGGCAGCTGCCACACAGAACATCAGCATGCTGAAGAGTGGCAGGAGCAGGAGGTGGCGATGATGGGGGTGACGGAGGGTCGGGGGCCAGGATGGAGATACGAGGGAGAGAGAGGGTTGAAAGGATGGAGGACACCAACTTCCGGGTTCAACATCCACACAAGCAAACATTTGAACGTTTAGACCAGGAAAAAAAGTTCTCACCTGAGCTGCCATCTGATATTGAGAGGGGCTACTTACGTCCATGATGCCTGCAACACAACACACACCTACTCAATTCTCTGAATTGTCTCGAAAAAAAAAAAAAAAAGCGCCCAGCGGACTTATGACGTGGGGCAGATGTGCGTTTTTATGTGTTTGATTCCTGCTTGAGATATGGACTCTGGTAGTCTGGAGGACGTCGGACTATTGTTATTGTTGTTGTTGGAGCACATCTTCATCATTCTCTCATGTCCAACCAAAGCACAGAAACATGACAATGTGTGAGATGTGTCACCTGGAGGAGTTTGCAGCATTTCCCAGCATGCTTTGCTGTAGTTACAATGACTTTTGGTGTGAATCTGCCTCCATTATGAAGAATGGTTATGAATTATAATGGAAACATATTATTATTGGGCGGCACGGCGGTCGAGTGGTTAGCGCGTAGACCTCACAGCTAGGAGACCTAAGTTCAATCCCAATGCGTGGAGTTTGCATGTTCTCCCTGTGCATGCGTGGATTTTCTCCGGGTACTTTGGTTTCCTCCCACATTCCAAAAACATGCTAGGTTAATTAGCGACTCCAAATTGTCCATAGGTATGAATGTGAGTGTGAATGGTTGTTTGTCTATATGTGCCCTGTGATTGGCTGGCCACCAGTCCAGGGTGTACCCCGCCTCTCGCCGTTAGAAAATGAATGAATGCTTAATCACGCCAATCGCTGTAAGCGTTGTTCATCGGGTCCTTTTGACCCTGACCAATCGCTGATGCTCGATGGATGGAGGACTCCCACGCCAACCGGGCTCGTATAAATGAGGCTGCTAATTGAATGATGAGGCAGGAATGGCGACATGAGTCATGCAGACAAACAGAGCGTGGCTGTGGGGTGCGGGGTGTGAGGATGTTGCTGACACGGCTGCTGGAAGAAGAATGTGTGATGCGTTATGACCTCAGCGTGACCTCATGACTCACTGTTGTGAGCGCAGATTCAATTAGTTCTTAAAAAATGCACAACCTCATGCAGCCACTCAGTTACACACGTTGGTGCTTTCCAGAATACTCTCATCGTGTTTGTATTTTGCAATGATGGACATGTACACTGAGAGCTGTTTCTAATATTTGGTAATATTTGGAACTAAATAATCTTTTTTTTTTTTTTAATCTTTTAATCTTTTTTTCCAACCGACAACTCTGCATCTCAAGACCAATATACTGATAGCTGCTATAACCGGAAGGAATGTAGATGAGTCCTAATGAAACATCATGACATGACTACTACCAGGAGAACCAGAGTATAGAGGGGGAGGAGCCACCTGCTGTGGCCCAGCAAGGTGCACTGTATTCGGGCACACGCTCCCAGCAGCTGCTGTGACGCCACGGAGGTCTCTGGCAAAGCTTTGGCACTTTTCAAAGGTTTTCAGGTAGCTGATGAGGTTTTTTGTGTGCTGGATGGATATTACCCCCCCCCACCCCCCCCCTCCACCCCCCGTCACATGGGTTGGGAAGGTTATCAGAGCTGTTTTGCATGTTATTGATGTATCGTTATGATGTAATCAGCCTGATAGTTCTCCTGCACCGCAATAATAAGCAAGTGTGAGCTGTCAGAGTATCTGCACTCGGCTGCAAGCACAATAATAAACATATTGTTACATTTACAAAGGCATAATTTAGCATTGGTTTTCCACAGGTTGTGAAGGTGTGCACGTAATAAAATGGCCAGTAAGTCCTTTGGAGTCTACTGTACTATAGCGTAGCATAGGTCCAAGCGTACAAGGACGTATTGAATACAGATAGCATGTGGTAAATAAAAAGACTTACCTGTGGTGCTGGTGTTGCTTGCAGGCTGCAGTGTTGCTGTTTAGCAGAGGGAGTCGGCCTGCAAGCCAATCACATCAGCTTTTATAGGCCATAACCGTGTGACTGGTTGGCCACGCCCCTTTTCATCAGCATCACGCACACATTAACAATTCACATGATTTACCTTACTCATGTAAAGACCTGCAAGAGGTCTGCACTACTTTGGGTGTTTTACTTAAAAAAAAAAACTCCAGTCATTTCTATTCATTACCATTTGTTTCTCTTTTATTTTTACATTCAATGTACTCTTTTTTAGTATTTATGTTTAGTTCTTTATTGTTTTGTACTTGTGGGTTTATTTCTATTTCAAATATATATTTTATGTTTACTTGTTTTGGATTCAATTGCATTCATATATATATATATATATATATATATATATATATATATATATATATATATATATATATATATATATATATATATATATCCATCCATCCATTTTCCTCCAGTTTATCCGGGTCGCGGGGGCAGAGTCTCAGTAGGGAAGCTCAGACTTCCCGGTCCCCGGCCCCCAGTCCTCAGTCCCTGGGCCCTCCTCCAGCTCCACCGGGAGGACCCCAAGACGTTCCCAGGTCGGCTGAGACGTGAGGTGATTAATTGTTGTTTTTCTGTTAAACACTATCAGAAATGGAACTCAAACCCATTTTTAAATAATGTTAATTAATATCTTAAAAAAAACTAATAATAATAATAAATATATATATATATATATAGAGAGAATTTACATAAAGCTGATTTGTTTTCAAGAGGCATAAAGTTTATGTTGCCATGACATCGACCAAGCTAACCCAGCAAAATGTGAAATAAAAGAATCTCACTGAGGAAAAATGTCTGGCAATACATCTCCATGGCAACCACCCAACAAATAACCCTCATTGAAGGATTTGAACAATCCCGCTTGTTGTCCCGTGCTCGTTATTAGATTAGCTTCCAAAAATGTAAGAAATGGCGGAGAATCTCAGAATGCTGAGACCGACTAATCCTGGGAGGATTTATTTACAGCTGCTTGGAGACAGACGTTACATTATTTAACAGATATTGATTTTCAATCAAGAACACATGAATTAACCAGTGTGTTTATAGACCTTCATTTGGCTCATTATTAGTGCATGCAGCTTGCTATATCCTATTTCTCATGTAACATCCATGTATAGCCGTCCCAAAATGAATGATTACTATATTAGCATTAAACCGGAAACATAATTTTTCAGATGCCAGGTGTATTTTGCAGGACTATGGTGGTCATGTCATAGTAAAGGTAATAACACACATTTGTTAAATGATATTTAACTATTTCAGGTGTCTACTCACTCATTACTTACTATATTAAACATTAAATATTTTTCACAGATGCATAAAGGAGCGCTTGCTCAATTATTACTAGTCATGTAGAGGTTAAATGAGGAACTTGGCTTTTACGACAGTTTCATCCCAGTTATGGCACGGCTAGGTTACAAACAAGCCTACCGGGAAAGCCCGCGCATTCCCACATAACACCACAAGATGGCGACGTCAAAATAATGATGGCGTCGTCCCTATGACGTTGAACACTCGTCATTTGTAGCACCCGTTCACCTCCTCCCGTGTCGTTCGAAAGACGAGTTCGATTTTTATTCTAAACTGAACATTTTGATTGTTGTTAAGCTCACCTCCCTAACCTTTACAATGGCGGTGTACGTTAGCATCCCTAATGTAATTGGAATGACGTTAACGTTAGCTTGCTGGTGTTATCCGCTACCATAAGACCCTTCAATTACGACAGTTAAGGGGGCCACGCCGAGGGAATATTCTGCTTTAGTGGAAATACAGTTGGTTGTTAACACCGAGCAGCTTCGTTCCGTAGGTGTGTAGGAGATACATCCCCGCCGCACAGGTGCTCCACTTCGCCCAGGCGCTCCTCTCCGCCCCTCTCCGCCGCTCATTCGCTCCGCCGAGCGGCCCGGATGTGGCGCACAGGAGCGCTGCTTGACTGACTAACATGGCGCTGGCTCGCACGTAACGTTGCCCGCCGTTATTATCACAATCATGATCATCATTGCACGATAGGGCCACAAACCACGGGATATGTGAGCTGCTCGATCCGGACGAGCCGGTGAGTGTACATTTGATTTATTCCATTTTGACGGATTGTGGCGGAGCTCCGGCTGTTGCTGCTGGTGGATGGTGGAAGAAGGAGGGGGGCGGGGGGTCAAGGGACGCTCGCCGCCGGGAAAGGCGAACTGTTGGTCGGTTTAATGTGCCGGGTTTCTGTCCGAACTGCAGTTGCGCACGGCCGGTTGTAACGATACCTCCATGCGGAAAGGAGCTGTCATTTTGGCCGGTCGGTGTTGTTGTTGTCATGGCTGGCAGCCTCGCCGAGCATCGGCCGCTGTCCTTGGTGATGAAGCTGGCGTGCATCACACCCTTTCTGGGTCTTTTTTGCACCATTTTTGTGAACGTGCATGTCATGTTGTCATGTTTGCTGTTTGTTATCATCGAATGAATTGCTCATACTGTCTATTTTTAGGGATGTACTGCATGTGTGTAGCTCCCTTGTAGCTGTTATTTTTGCTCTGATTATTCCACCTGTGTCATGGCCACATCCCTGTTTCTGCATCTCTCTTAGTAGGATGCAAGAAGACTTTGTGTACACACATCCTCCAGTGTGTGTTTATCCATCCGTTTTCTACATATACATGCTGCTGGAGCCTATCCCAGCAGGCTGTTGGATGACAGTATAGGGTGCGTATAGACCATTCTCTCACATTTGCACAAATTAGAGCCTTCAGTTAGTCTAACATGCAACACATGTCTATCCGAACCCTAGATCTCCATCCTGCAAGGTCGTCACGCCAGCCACAAGGCCCACTGTCCCGGTGTATGTACTGTATACGTGTGGCTGCAATGTAGGCCAGCAGGTAAATAAAGGACAGGGACAGATGGCTGGGGTTCAAGTTCACCCTGGCTTTCTTTGGGATTAAAATGTGGAGACGAAAATTAAAAGTGGTGGCCCGGGCCCCTCTTCAGCTGGGGTTCCCCTCCTAAGCTCATAATCGCCCTGAGCAGAAGCACCATCGCTAATGGAGGTAATAAGTGCTGCAAAACACAGCCCAAGCTCTTCCAACAGTGCCTGTTTTATTTGTCCTTGCAGTGCATGCAGGTTGCATACTTGGTTTCCATACGTACTTGCACTATTCGCTCAACTGCAGAGGGTACTAAACATGTATTTTGGGTAAGGCTGCAGTGTCATATTTGTACAAATGCATTAAAAACAAAAAAACGACATATTTTTTCTGGTTGCTGAATGCTGCAAATGTTGCACATAGCCACCGTAGACTTCAGCTTTACAGATGCCATGTCTGCTCTGGAGGTGCTGTGTGGTGTCGGAATGAGATGCTGTTCATTCAGTTCATTCATTCATTCATTCATTCATTTTCTACCGCTTTTCCTCACGAGGGTCGCGGGGGGTGCTGGAGCCTATCCCAGCTGTCTTCAGGCGAGAGGCAGCGTACACCCTGGACTGGTCGCCAGCCAATCACAGGGCACATATAGACAAACAACCATTCACACTCACATTGGACAATTTGGAGTTGCCAATTAACCTAGCATGTTTTTTGGAATGTGGGAGGAAACCGGAGTACCCGGAAAAAACCCACGCATGCACGGGGAGAACATGCAAACTCCACACAGAGATGGCCGGGGGTGGAATTGAACCCTGGTCTCCTAGCTGTGAGGTCTGCGCGCTAACCACTCGACCGCCGTGCCGCTGTTCATTCAGTTTTTGCCAAATATTTTGAATAATATCACATTTTTTTCATGAAGCTCTGCACCTTTTCTTTGAAATTTCAGCTTTACAGATGCCATCTCTGCTCTGCGGGTGTTGTGGTTAAAATGTCACATATTGTAAAGTTACATGCACACATTTTATAAAACACATTTCCAGAAGGTAGAAAACCAAGAAATTCAAGTGTGCCGATTATTTGGGGTATGGTGACAAGTGACTTACGGCTATCTGGGTTTTATCTGCACTGAGATGTTGACAAAACAGCCATTCCTTTGCCATGGAGGACATAAAAATGTGTGTGTGTGTGTGTGGTGGAAAAATCTGCCACACGCTTAGTTTTGACTTGAGCGTGTTGATTTAAATGCCATTGACCCTGTCCAATAAGCATATTGATGGCAGCCTGTCCCCCCGCCCACCCCCATCCAATGGAGCATGAATTCTAGAGTGGCATATGGCGCCATTTCATCAACATGACATCGTCGTCGTGGTTAAACCTTGTAACGTACACGCCTGCTCCTCCAGCGTGCACTAATGAGTCCTAATGTGTTGCATGCTAAATTCTTCCCCTAAACACGTCCTGGGTGCTTGCGCACGGTAGCCGAGTTCATGTGGCATGCAAGCACGCTTGCCAGCTTGCAGGTTCTCAGCACAGGAGCTTTACATAATGATCAAAGCACCCTGCAGGAGTGCTAATAATAATAACTTCACATTCTGCCTCTCGTGCAGGCCCTTTTTCTCTTTCTGGATGCTTAGCAGTTATCTACTGCTCACCAATTACATAAGAGTCCTATGTGGAATCGTTTCACCTGGAGGAGGAAGATGTTACATCATCGGGTCCTCAATCATCAGCACCGACCCCATGTGCCGTTGACGTACACCGCCATCTTTGCTTGTTACCAGTCTGTGTTTAAACAGGAGCCGCAGAAGAATAAGAGCACAGATGATGAAAGGGAAATACAGACCATGTGAAAGGGTGCATCACATGGTTGACTAATTTGAGGGGGGGGGGCATCATCAGAGCTGGAATGAGGTTTTATTGAGGGTACAGGTGGACCATACGAAATAACAACTGTTGTTGACCCAACAGCAACCTTTAATTCTTAAAGCTTGGCTAATCCACCTGAGATCAACACTCTCAGACGGCCGGGGCTTTCCTTGACAAGCCAACACTGCCACCAATTAGCTTGTCTCGTTCAATGCCGCTCCTTTTTACGATGCTTTGTATGGATCTCTTCTCCTGTGGCCTCAGACGTTTATTTCCTTACCCGAGACACGATAGAAGAATCTATATAGATAGAAGAATCTATAAAGATAGAAGAACAGGTAAAAAAGAGGCAGCTAATGAACACACGGCATGGACACACCTATTCCGCCTCCAAAAAGCCAACAAGGCTCCATGTCCATCATGTGAGCTGCATATGAAGGACATTGTTATTCTTCTTAGGAACATTGTTACGTCCTGGGGGGCATGTAGCAGGGGGGGGGGCATGTTCATGTCCTCCATGAAGTCATGAAAATCGAATTATCATGTTGCTTATTCCGTTAAAAAGTCACTTTTGCATAATGGCGGACATTTAGGGACGCACCAGCATGCAAACACACAAAGACCTCGTCCAAATGCTTCCACCCAATTGTTTTTTTTTTTTTTTTCAGAGAGACACGTAACCTAAATCCTCTTCACATTTCTCGGCTCAATGAGGCTGTTCTACTTCTTTCTCGTGTCTTTTGGAAGAGCCTGTGTGTGTGTGTGTGTGTGTGTGTGAGGAGGCCCAGTGAAGCCTGAACACCCAACGCTGCCTTGGGGCCTCGGAGCATTGCATCTGCCTCTGCTGCCCCCACTGCCTGGCCCTTCAGGCTGAAGTGGTGGTTTAGTTTAGCATCACTGCCAGCATGCGGCGTTGGCGGGCACGGTAAACGGACCCGCACGGACCTGTAAAGTGCTAGCAGTCGGAGCCTAATTCCGGTTTAATCGCCATTAAAGCGATACCTGTTTGGAACGGGCGTGCAAAGAAAGCCAATTGCGGCGTCTGTGTCCGTCCCTCCCGCCTAAAGCTCGTCTCGCTGCTTTATCAGCAGGAACAATAGCAAGTTTTAATCATCCACGCATGTAATTAACAAAGCAAGGCAAAGCCGTCTCACTTGCTGCGTATCCACCGCCCTGAGCGGCTTCATGGAATAGCAAAGTAAAAAGATGAAGCAGACTGAGGCTCAGGGACTTTATTAGGAGCCAGTCAAACATGGCTGGCGCGCCAACAGGAAGTGTCAGTCGTTATAGCAACGAAGTAGAAGGAGGTCATGTGTTTTCTTTGCTACATTGTGCTCTGAGGGGGATCATGTGATTAAGAAAGCAAACGTGTCCCACCCAAAACGAGCTTCACCAAGGAAGCAAACCAACCAGTCCAGCAAGGCAAACAAGTCAACCTTCCATTGTAGAGAAACCACATATGCCACAGGAGGGGATAGGGACAGAGAGAATGAAGGGCAGACTCACATGCCCAGACACCCAAGGCTATTTGAATGAGGTGAGAAGCATGAGGAGGACTTGTTTTGGCCACAAGGGGCCTCCAGCGGCAGTGCCACAGAGTTGATACGACTTGATACAACTGTTAAGCTAGCCAAGCTAGCACTGAGCTAGATGAGCAGGAATTAAACTACAGTTCTCTCCATCGCTGATGTGTTAGCCGAGGGAATTGGTGCGTCCTGAAGGAATCGGTCACATTGGCAACCAGCGACGGCGAGCACGTGCCTGCTTTGTTGGGTGATTTGAGATCAGTCAGGTGGAATGCGGCTCTCCATGATTCATCACCAACCCCCCAATGGGGCTTCAAAGGAAAGAGGATGCCATCTTGTTATTGCTCCTCGCCATCATCCGCATGGCGTCCACCACGAGGAGTGGTCATTGGACAGCGGTACACGAGGGTCGTGTAACCTTTGACCCCACTCTTATGCTGCCTGCTTGTTGCCATGTGTAGAAGGAAGTGGCTCAGCATCAAATAAGCATAGTGGAGAATGGGGGTGTCACCAGACCAGATGATTCGGGACATTGGGTCTATGAGAATGAGTTAACATTTAGCATTACTTAAAAAATATATAACCAATATATGACAGTATAGTCATTTCTACTAGCTTACACTCTTCTGCACTCTGTGTGTACGCTAGCGGCCCCGCCTCCACCCAGTGAGACAAAGAGAGTGTAAGACAGAAGCCCTCACTCCGTTCATGCCCTTGTTCCATGGAATAAAGACGCCATGGTGCTGACAGTGACTGCTCTTCCTGCCTGTTTGTGTGATTAATCCATTTATTAAAGGATAAAATATGTCATTTTTAAAAAAGTTGTAATATTATGAGAAATTAAAGAATTATTGTATATTTTTAGTATAATAAATTCAAAATATCATAATAGCATATTTGAATGAGAGTAGCATATTATAATAGCCAAAATTGAATTGATTTAATATTTCTAAAAGTGTCACATAAGGACTGTGGATGATGGGCAAGCCCCCCCCCCCCCCCCCCCCCCCCCCCCCCAAAGTGGTCTGGTCTCGATGCCACTGTAGACAGGATGTGGTGATGTCTTCCTAGCAGTAATGCTCCCAATTACACACAAAGAAACAGGCCTCGTTCATTCATCAAGCTAGCCGCTTGTGACCTGCATGCATCCCCCAGATGCTCGTCTTTTCTGCAACATGCGCCTCCATCCTCTGCAGCCAAAAGCTGTCATCTGGGCCTAAATTTAGCTCGGAAGCCCGAGCATCAGCGAGTGTGTGACGTGATGCTTGTAGCATCTCCATGTCGCCTTCAGCCAACACAACCTCAGGCTTAACAAGTCTTGTTAACCTCCTCAGTGTGTGTGTGTGTGTGTATGTGTGTGTGTCAGCAAGAGCATGCAATGGTAGCGTACACGTGCAGAGCTGGGGGTGGGCAGGTCTGTTGCCGCTAATGACGTAGCATGAAACCAAAGCGCACAGATGGGGCGGCTGAATAGATTTCAGCGGTTATCCAGTGACACTGCTGTGCCCTCTTTGATGCGCCACCGAGGGACGCCGGCACACAAAAAAAACATCCGAACAAAGATGGTTGCTGACGTGCGTGGCGTGTTTAGCACTCTGCAACCTGCAGCTGCATGCTCAGGCTCAGGTGTACCCAGTCTCTCGCCCGAAGACAGCTGGGGTAGACTCCAGCACACCCCCGCGACCCTCGTGAGGATAAGCAGTAGAAAATCATTCATTCATTGTAATGCTAATCATGCTAATCATACACCCCTAGAACAATCTATACTGTTATGCAAGCTGTACACTGACTACTCTACAGTACATGCAACTTAGTATGGACCCTCCTTTAGTGTATCACCCCCCCACCAGGGTGGGTTTAATCCCTCATGTTGGAAAGAGCTGCCATAGACTGATTGCCACGGGTACCCCACCCACTCCCACATTCACGGACACAGCGGCCCTAATCCCGGCGTGTTATCTCAGCGCATCAGCATGTGAAGTCATGTGGACCGGTATGAGTCTGCAACCCCCCCCAACCTTGGCTCCGGAGCTTCATGTTTAGCACCATTTCCATTTTCAGAGGAATAATGACACTGGACATTGCTATTTTAGCAAGGTCGTCTGAAAGGGATGCCTTTTCTTTGGCCGTGGGATCTGTTGTGTTCGCTGCTTTTTTTTTGGTTCATGGAGAGCGTAGTTGTGGCCACTCAACGTACACCATGTTGATGTTGATGTGCATACCTAGTAGCATATAGCTATTCTTGCGGGTCTTGTGTGTGTATGCACGTAGACCAGCCGTGGACAAGGGACTGTGACCGGGCTTTGCCTCCATGTTGTGGCTACTAGTCTCTACATATTCAGTAGCGTATGTTCTCCAACGTCCAACCATGATGAATAATGCACCGTGCTTCCCAAAATAGCTGTACAAACATGTCACGACAGTGGACAGCTCCCAAAATCTCTCAGAGCGTAGACCGGTAGCAGAGGGTCACTGTTGGCCTTCGAGCTCGGGATGCGCTCCTCCTCACCTCCTCCTCACATCCTCCTCACCTCCTCCTCATCTCCTCCGCACCTCCTCCTCACCTCCTCAGTTGCGTTTTAGCTGCAGTACGGCCACAGCTGCTGAGAGGCAGGGTCCACCCAGGCTGGACTGGTGGCCAGCCAATCACAGGGCACATATAGACAAACAACCATTCACACTCACATTCATACCTATGGACAATTTGGAGTGGCCAATGAAGCTAACGTGTTTTTGGAATGTGAGATGAAAGCGGAGAACCCGGAGAAAAGCCATGCATGCACGGGGAGAACATGCAAACTCCACACAGAGATGGCCGAGGGTGGAATTGAACTCGGGTCTCCTAGCTGTGTGACATGCGCTCTAACCACTCGGCGGCCGTGCAGCCCTTACTACTATTATGATTTATTATATAAAACAATAAAAGCCCGTCATTGGCTGGTGCAAGTTACTCGTGATACCTAGTTTTGCAGTTTACAGTTTAAGATGTGTAGCGAAGCCTGTTTTTATTTTACAGGGTATATAGAGGGGGCAGGCTGATCTCGCTCAGATGCCTCTTCTGTCGACAGGTGACATTCCCATCATCAGGTTGTAGGGACACATAGGACTGTTAGAACATCACTTAGCTTAGCGTCTAGTCTCATGGATGGAAACTAATGTGTTCAGTTTGTGTTCTAATTGCGTCAATCTCACCCCATTTCACATGACTTACTACTGCTTGCTCCTCGCAGCAGAACCAACCCCCCCACACCCCCCGCTGCTACACTCACTACAGGATTACCACAACCTCTGCTGCTCAAGATGGCAGCAATGTAGGTCAACAGGTATAAGCTAGAGACAAGCAGAGTGGAAGAGGACACGGCGGGGATGTAATCACCGCACAGGCAGGCTGAGTGGATGGTGGAGGGCGGGGATGAAGGTTCTGATCAATCTTTTACAAGTTTGGAGTACACCCACTTATCTTACGTCGGCCATGTGTGGGCCGCGCCTGTTTTGTCAAGATAACGCAGCGTATTGTCCCAAAAGAAAGACACCGCTTCTATTGGTGTGCTCTGCCAATCACGAGCAACGTAGCTCACCTTTTCGGCATGCGGCATGATTGATCTCTGATTATTCAACTGGTAACATAAACAGCACATCTACCTGGTAAACTTTGGAACATCAGTATTCCATGTTGACAGGTCATCCTCCATGGGAATTGTAAAAATACAGGTTGATGATGTAGATATAGACATCTTAGGGTGGTCATCCTTCATGGCAATAGTAAAGATACAAGTTGATGATGATGTAGATATAGACATCTTAGGGAGGTCATCCTTCATGGGAATAGTAAAGATACAAGTTGATGATGTAGACATAGACATCTTGGGGAGGTCATCCTTCATGGGTATAGTAAAGATACAAGTCGATGATGTAGATATAGACATCTTAGGGAGGTCATCCTTCATGGGTATAGTAAAGATACAAGTCGATGATGTAGATATAGACATCTTAGGGAGGTCATCCTTCATGGGGATAGTAAAGATACAAATTGATGATGTAGATATAGACATCTTTGGGAGATCATCCTTCATGGGGATTGTAATAATACAAGTTGATGATGATGTAGATATAGACATCTTAGGGAGGTCATTCTTCATGGGGATTGTAAAAATACAAGTTGATGATGATGTAGATATAGACATCTTCGGGAGGTCATCCTTCATGGGGATAGTAAAGATACAAGTTGTGTGTCATTTGAGACAGTGTCTGTTCACCAGTTCATCTTTGCCGATTGATGCCAGCTGACTGATGTCGTTTATGCAGTTGAACCAAACGACCTTAGCCATCGACCCATAGATCACGATTGACGTAATGGCCATCACCTCAGTTTCATCCACAAATCTTAACAAGCATATTTTGCTTTTTCTTTGGCTTTTTGTGCCAGGTTTGTGTGAGATTTGCAGCCAGAGACCGGAGCACATCAAGAGTGATGCTGCTGAGTCTGAACCATGGTCTCCTCCCAGTCCGCCAGTGCATGGTCACATGACCTTTTGCGCTTTAAAATGAGGTCACGCTGGCATTCCTCGGATGCGTGTGTGTGTGTGGCTTTCCGGGGATTAATGCAAACTGCTGGAAGCAAGCGTTTGGTGTAAACCAGACAGGATGGTTCTATTGTCAAAATCCGCTGCTGGGTCATCTGTCAAAATTGGCAGTTCTGTTTTTGGTTTTGTAACCTTGGCTCAAGTGAAAGGGATTGATGTGGTGTCAACAACACCGTATTACCCAGCTCATAAACTATTAACCTCCCTCATAGACGTCACCCTGCTGCCTCACAAGACCAAATCTGAGCGCTTTTTATTTCATGCGTTTTCCTTTCCAATCAGATCAATCATGTTTTACTTGTTTGTTTTACTACTATCAGTGCTCCAAAGCTGCTCTCTCTGCCCTCCATCTTTTTACCTCCCAGTCCGAAACCACTGTCCTCCACTTAACACCAGGAGACAGCCTTTCCTCGCCCAGGTTATCAATTATGAAGTTGGGCCTTTTAACAGGATCACACCAATAATGGCACTAGAAAGCTTTCAAAGAACCTCCAGCAGGTAGTATTACTTTCTTTGGCCTTGAAAAGATATAAAACCAAGAGGCAGCTAATGAATGCACGTCATGGACACACCTACTCCGCATCTACTGTCCATCATGTGAGCTGCATATGAAGCACATTCTTATTATTCTTCTTAGGAACATTGTTACGCTCAAGAACTACCTTCTTTGCGTAGTGACACCTGGCCACAGCACAGCGGCTAGCAACTGGCCGGCTAGCGACTAGCTTCAGCACACACTGGCTCCCAATGCCTCAGGCCGCTAGCCAAAGGTAACGCTACATATTGGAGCTTTTTGTTTTGGCCTCTCTTTCTATGTTGCTATGTGACATCAATGCACCCAGGAAGGAAGCCCCCCCCAAAGTATGCACTGTGTACTCAGTATGTAAACATGCAGTACAAACATATTGATTTCCTATTGAACGTGGGACATGCTGGAAGTATTTTCTTGTACCTCATGCACGGTGTCTTAATCATAGACTGTTCATCCACTCCTTGGCCATCAAACACACACACCCACATGCACAAACACCCCCCCCCCTCCACCACACAGACTATTATAAAGATATCTGGCACAGCGTGCCCTGCAGGGTTGCCAGTCATTGCTTTTCAGCATCTACTGACCAGCTAGTGTCTATTCTATGTCTATTCAGTCTGGCTCTACATACAGATGTTTGCCCCAGGGCACTAAAACCAGCAACACATGCTAGCTGTGGGTTCAAAAACATTGTCATCAAGCACTGTGGAAATTCAGTGTCATCAGTGCTCAGTATCCAGGAGTTTTATCTACCTCTACTTGCACTTTAAAATGTTGCAAACTGTTGTTTACAATGAACTATCAGATCATATTAATAATTACCAGACCCATAAGCGGTGCTGATATGAAGGAACACCTCAATCTCATCTCATGAGTCTGAACTGCACATGATATTTGTAGTTTGCTCCACGGCGAGTGGAAAAAGAATCCCGTACGCGTGCACACAAAACCTGGTGAGATGTGAACAAGAAAAGGCTGAGGGCCAATGAGATGTATGTCTGCCTGGCTGAAGGAGGAGCTTAGCTGACACTTCCACAGTGATCATGCACGTTCCAAACTAGCCTGACAGGTGGCGCCCTCCTTCTGTTACCATGGTACCATAATTCCACTTATGTCTCTCTATTTAGTGTGCCCCCGTCACCCCGCCCCTGCCCTGGCCCGCCTCCAGAGGGCTCCTACATACGCCCCCTTGCATGCACGCAAGACCTGGGGTTAGACCCTTCAAGGTAGCGTTGGATATTTATAGCTCATGCTTGTAGAGGGAGGGGCGTGTCTCTTGTGTGTGTGTGTGTGTGTGTGTGAGACCATTTTAGCAATCAAACACATTTTCTTCCCCCCTTGACGGCCTTAGTGGTATGTCTCCCATACTACATACTGAAGCAGATCTCCAAAAGGATGTTCATATTCTAAAGATGTTCTTTACAAACCCATAACCATGCTGATACCCATCACTGATAGCTTTATGATATCTTCTTATTAAATACAGAAGGGAGTATAGTTAGCACACACCTGGAGGGAAGACAGACTGTAAGAAATGAGTATGTGATGATTAGTCCATATGAAATATCACGACATGACTACAAACACATCACGAGAGACTGCTGACCAGACCAGATTTGAACAAAGTCTAATGAAAAAATATTGTAATCTACTCATTTCATTTCTACTATCTTACAGTCTTCTGCACTCTGTGTGTATGCAACCGGCCCCGCCTCCACCCACTGATGCAAAGCAATTATATGACTGAGATCTCACACTGTTCACCATTGTTCCATAAAGCATATTGGTGCTCGTCCTGCTACAATATTTTGCTATATTTTGGACAAGTGGTTAGGTCACACAGTCAGTAGATGGGAAGACCTGGGTTCGATTCTCCACTTTGGCATCTCTGTGTGGTGTGTGCGTGGCTTTTCTCCTCCTCCATTCCAAAAACATGTTAGCTTCATTGGCCACTCCAAATGAGGATAAGCGGCATAGAAAACAGATGGATGGATGCACATGCAGAATAAATAGTAATAAATTGACTTTTTACAGTCAGGCAATGCATATGCCACCAAAGCTGTAAGTGATTTGATAGATGTGGTTTAGCCCAGCTCCCATATGGTCTCTGTACAAGGTGGTCCACCACAGTGCCGGGCCGGTCCGTGTCCCGGCGAGCGGCCAGGCGCCATCACAGACCGGAGCAGCTGTTTCATTCTCTTGCTCCCATCTTATCTCCTACGCCAGGCCTTTTTGTCCCCCACCAAAGACACGCTGGCACCAGCGTGCGTCCCCGTGTAGCGTCTGCGAGGTAGAGCGGGACACCATCTGCGAGACGCTTTGTTCTTCTGTTTGCGCTACAAGTCGCGGCCAAAGTCAAAGGCTGCTCGCTGTGGGATGCGACCCGGTCAAACGGAGTTAGGCAAACAATGAAAGCCAAACGGGACGCGTCCGGGCTTAAAGCTGTCTGGCCGAGCCTTGACGCGGGCTGCTGGCATTGCACTTTTTCACACCCGTGTGTCTCACATTTGGACTTACCAGAGCATACAGACATGGAGAGTCACGGAAGAAGCAAGCTTGTTGTCATGGCAACGACATCTCGGCCCTGGATCTCACCTGAATCATCACCCCCCCACCCCAGGGAGGCCAAGGCAAGGGGTATGAGTCATGGACTGACCCACGGCTTGTCCGCAGCGCTGTGATTGGTTGGAAGACACTGTCCATTTTGTCCCAGGTGAGAGCGCCACGGAAAAGATTTGGTGAAGTCAGTCGTCATCTGGCTCCCAACCTCTTCATTGTGGTTTTGAGGTGGTGCTGCGGAACCTCCCAGCGTGTTGGAGCTGTTTACACGGCTGCTGAACAGCGTGTCTAACTCTTTTTAAGCCAATTAAATCAGGCGCAAGTCTGGAGGGAACAAATCCATGCAAAAAGGGAGTGGAACCGAGTGGAACCGAACGGTAGCACTACAAAGCAGAACAAGACAAATTCTATGACACAAACATGTTGTCATGTTTACCGTCCCCAAATCCAAGTAAGACCACACTTTTAATGAAAGTACTTTCTCCTCCACTGCAAATGATTAACCTTTGTCCTTACACACGTCATGGATGGAATCATCTTGCATCTTCATTGCGACTTTTAAGCTTCTCGATAGCACGCGTAACGGATGCAGAATCAACCCAGCAAATGCTCAGGGTGCTCACCCCCACCCGTTCATCGGGCCGTGAGAGAAAAGTTGGCTGATTTACGCACTGATGTGGTGTTTTTCTGCCAAATGAATGACACCCAAATCACCAGACGAGACCATCACGAGGTGGAGTCCACAAGAAGTTTACAAGAAGTAAACTGGAGAGGCTAACTAGTTAGCTTGCCATGCTAGTCCCCGCAGTGATCCCCTAGCCTGCTCAATGTGACGTAAACAAAGAACAATCAAAGTGTCAAAGTGACTGTAGGGGTGTTATTTGAGGTCTAGAGGGCTCTAATCATGTTAAAAATTCATAAACAAGTTTTACTGTGAAAATATTCTGTTGATTAACATTGAATTTTACTTTGTGGAAACAGACTTGTGGAGTTTACACAAAGTAAACTGGAGAGGCTAACTAGTTAGCTTGCCATGCTAGTCCCTGCAGTGATCCCTTAGCCTGCTCAATGTGACGTAAACAAAGAACAATAGGAATGTCAAAGTGACTGTAGGGGTGTTATTTGAGGTCTAGAGGGCTCTAATCATGTTAAAATTTCATAAACAAGTTTTACTGTGAAAATATTCTGTTGATTAACATTGAATCTTACTTTGTGGAAACAGACTTGTGGAGTTTACAAGAAGTAAACTGGAGAGGCTAACTAGTTAG
This sequence comes from Doryrhamphus excisus, assembly GCF_030265055.1. Classification (NCBI taxonomy): domain Eukaryota; kingdom Metazoa; phylum Chordata; class Actinopteri; order Syngnathiformes; family Syngnathidae; genus Doryrhamphus; species Doryrhamphus excisus. Next base: position 14,126,541 of record NC_080484.1, read on the forward strand.
CTTGCCATGCTAGTCCCTGCAGTGATCCCCTAGCCTGCTCAATGTGACGTAAACAAAGAACAATAGAAGTGTCAAAGTGACTGTAGGGGTGTTATTTGAGGTCTAGAGGGCTCTAATCATGTTAAAATTCCATAAACAAGTTTTACTGTGAAAATATTCTGTTGATTAACATTGAATCTTACTTTGTGGAAACAGACTTGTGGAGTTTACAAGAAGTAAACTGGAGAGGCTAACTAGTTAGCTTGTCATGCTAGTCCATGCAGTGATCCCCTAGCGTGCGCAATGTGACGTAAACAAAGAACAATAGAAATGTCAAAGTGACTGTGGGGGTGTTATTTGAGGTGTAGAGGGCTCTAATCATGTTAAAAAAACATGTTTTACTGTGAAAATTCTGTTGATTAACACTGAATCTTACTTTGTGGAAACGGACTTGTGGAGTCTGGATCCAATGAGTTAAGCGTCATAAAAGAGAGATGACTGTACTTCTCAAGCATCCAAAGCAGCTATTTTATCTTTTTCACGGCATATATTGGTTGTGGGAATGTTTTATTGCCTAACATGAGCATGGGTCGCTGGTTTCTAGATGACACACAGGTACACACACAACTAGTTTTGTCCCAGGCAGGGCAGGGTCCAGTCCAAGTGATGCCAGCAGCCAAAAAGGGGGGAATGCCTGTGGAGGCTCAGATGGTGACAGATGGTTTGGAGACGAGCAGCCTGGGAGTCAGGATCTTTGCCCTGGGATGACTCAGCCCTTTTGCCGTTGAGCATGTGCACCCTCGGTGTTTGTGGTCGTCGTAGAATCCATGCGTGAGTGTGCTTTCCGTTTGTGTCCGTATGGTCTATGATGCTGAGTCCGCGAGACTCGGCATCAAGCTGTGGTCCCACGTTGTCGGTCCACGCTCACGTTTGGGGATGGCAAACACTCTGGCGTTGCCGTCTGTTGTAGTTTCCACTCTCATCATGGCCGCCCCCCCTTTGGAAATGTACTTACTGACGGGACTGATCTGCACGTCAATATTCTATCTTGCTGGGGCTGCTTTGTACACCGGCGCTAAAAGTGGAAGCGAAGTGGTGGGGGTCACGGGGGTTTTAACTGGAAGCCAGCCCAGACGGGGGAGGCTTGCCTGAGCTCGCAGATCAGCCACAAAAAGGAAGGCTTGGCTTGCGTTATCTAAGGGGACACCTGTGGAGACTGTTTACATCTTACCATGCTAACAGATTCTGGTTTTTGCTCCAGTTTTGCTGATGTTGGACCCGAGAGACCACCCGGCTTCCTATCTGTGTTCTATTTATTTGTAAAGGTTGTCCAAAAGGAGGAGAATTAACCAATCACGGTTCCAGTCCAAGCCCTGATTGATTCATTCATTGTTTATGTGAGGGAATTCTGTGACACCAACTTTGGTCCTTTATGGCGCTTCATCGGATCCCGACCCGGACGCAATAAATTGATTCAATGTCATGTGGAATGTTTTTGTAGTTACAGCATAGAAAACCTTTCTAAATATACATTTTAACAATATTAGAGCCTGCAGACATGAAGTAACAGCCCTTATTATTCATTGTTTACTACACATTGCAACTCTTGATAGCTAGCGAGCTAACCAGTTAGCCTCAGATTTATTTATTGTAAACCTAAGAAGCCAAAAACGTACCACTTCCACAAGGAATGGGAGGGTTTTTTTGGTCATAATTTCATAATATTACAAATGTATTCCCCTAAAATTGTGACTTTTTTCTGAATACTTTGACATAGGTTATTCCGCTAAATTTCTGCTAAATATTCAGTTATTTTCTTCCAACTATGTCACTTTTCTTTTTGTACATTTTCCTCTGGTAATATGGTGACTTTTCTCATAAAGGCTTGTCTTTAACTTCTTCTCAGATGCTATTTTTCAAAAAGTGACATGATTATTTGTGCTGTGTTTGTATGTTTGCTTTAATATGTCAACTATATGCTGCTAAGATAACATTACAATAATATTATACATTATGCTCCTAATGTGTATAACATGATATTGGACTTATAGTGATGTCGAGCCCATTCCGGTTAGCAGCATTTGCACACCAAGATGCGGTGTTTGTATAAAGGAGGCGTTTGAAAGCATAATGGGAATGCAGTATGAGTATTCGGGATGAGTATGGATGGGTCCAGCCAAGGAGGGGACAAAGGCTCCTGGAAGGGGCAAGACAATGGACTCCTTTCACCGCCGTGGCATTTTGTTACTGTGACACCACGCAGCGCATGCTGGCGTCAAGTTGAAAAGTGCACGTGACTCTGATTGTGGCTTGGCAGATAGAAGTTGTCTTGTTCTTCCGCCATGCGCACTAACTTGGCAAGGAGCTTTTTTTTCCTCCTGCTGTTTGTGTTACATAACCAAAGTGGACTGTTGGCTTTGTGCTTCTTGTTGTTTGTCTTTTTTTTCCCTCTGTGCATGTTTTGCTTGTTCTTGCCTTGTTGTGTCCCGCAGCATGGCAAAGCTGGACTTCAGCGTGCCACACGACCGGAAGAATGCATGACAGTCACGCTTGAAGCGCTTGTTAGCGCCAAGCTGTCAGACTTGGAGCTCCACGCTGTCAAGTGGCTGCCTTGTAATTCTTGTGACTCTACCTTTCCACCATGAGTCTTTGTAAAGCAGACTCGCTAGCATGCACCAACAATCATCTCTTTCTCTTTGTCTTTGTCAGGTTTGTCAGGGTTTTCCAGCATGTTTGGGAAGAAGAAGAAGCGGCTGGAGATCTCGGCTCCGTCAAACTTTGAGCACCGGGTCCACACGGGCTTCGACCCGCGTGAGCAGAAGTTCACCGGCCTTCCCCAGCAATGGCAGAGCCTCCTGGCCGACACCGCCAACCGACCCAAGCCCATGGTGGACCCCTCCTACATCACCCCCATCCAGCTGGCGCCCATGAAGGTAGCGTGACCGCACGGCTTCCACCTTCCTCGTCTAACTCCTCCACTTTGTCCCCGCTCGCTTGGAGCCCACCTCAGCCCTGCAGATGGTTCACCCTGTCTGCATTGTTTTTACGCTCAAGCTTGTCTGCTGTCCTTCTTAAGCACCATCTCACATGTGTCTCACTATCCACCTCCAGTCATCCTATCGGAGAGCCCCCTTTAAGCCTGCACGAACCCTAATTCGACATGAAACATAACTTAACTACTTTTTACTTCAAATATTTGGAGTGCAGATAAATATATATCTGCAACAAGAGAACCCATATTGGAATAGAGAGCGCATGCAGAGGTAGATGCAGAGAGGGCCATCTCCAAACTACATCAACCGGATCTGTCTTTTCATTAGAGCATTTTACTCTTTGCTGCTGACCCACGGCATGGGGGTCCACTTGATTGTTTTCATTGGCGCACGCCACATTCTAAACAACTCTTTTAACAAGAACACTATTAAACACACCGACTACTGCAGCAAACATGGACAAAGAGGGGGCAAAAAGACACAAATAAGATTAAGATAGAGATTAAGATATGCCTTTTTCGTCCCTCAGTGGGGAAATTTGTATTGCACAGCAGCAAGAGTACAGAGTCAGTTAAGCAGTACAAAATACACAATATAGAAAAATAAACAATATAAACAACCCAAGTATTAACAAAAATCAACAGTTTTTCCCAGAGTTATATACAATACAGTATGTAGGTAATATGAAACGAGATGAGATACATAACCAGTGTATACACTGAGATCTTGTTAGAGAGTTAATATGAGGCATTATGGAAATACTTCACATAGGACTTAGTATATTGCATACAGAGCCCTTAATATTGCACATGGAGGTTGACACAAATACCAGAAGAAACATTGCTGTTTACCAGAATAAGGTCCAAATATAGGAAAATAGGAAAAGATCTCTATTGTACAAGAATATATCAGAAGAATCATGTTATGAGAAAAAGTAACATCATTTTAGCAGCAGGACGTTGAAATATTATATATAAAATACAAAGGATAAAAAAATGAAAAAAGTTGTCATTTTTGCAAAATTTTAAAAAGTGCAAATATTACGGGAATAAAGTCACGATAATGGCAAGAAGAAGTTGAAATAGTTGGAATATGACAACAAAAACAGTCGAAACAGGATGAAAGATGTGTCATTTGACAAGAATAAAGTGAAAATATGAAGAGATACAGTGGTAAAATGATCCTTTTTGAATTGAAATATCCTTATTTTGAAGTTTGAATATTGTGAGGAAAAATAGAAAAAATGTACCAAGATGATTTACGAAGAAAGTTGAAATATTTGGAAAAGAAAAAGCCATGCAAAAAAAGCAAAGTGTGAAGTTGGTAACTGTGGTCTGCTGTATAGGACAAAGCTTTATAGGACAAAGATGTATTGGACAAAGCTGTATAGGACAAAGATGTATAGGACAAAGCTGTATAGGACAAAGCTGTATAGGACAAAGCTGTATATGACAAAGCTTTATAGGACAAAGCTGTATTGGACAAAGCTGTATAGGACAAAGCTGTATAGGACAAAGCAGCAAATGTTGTGTTGGCCCCAAAAAGACTGAGCCGGAAACCGATGCAAGCTAACATGTCCCGTGCCGTGGACAAGGTGTTTCATGCAGATTTAAAGAGCTCCTATGTCTTTTCATCCCTGTTTCCTCTTTTTGTGTCCGGCCTTCCCAGCGTCTCCTGCCTCTGTGTTGCTGCTCATTGGCTCCCTGCTCACCGTGGAAAGAGCCTGCAGTAGCTTGTCTTCATCCCTCTGCCCACACTACACTTCCAGGGGGCGCTCTGCCCTCCGGCCTGGAAGTTTGGGATCAATGTGTTTCTCCATTCATAGCACACATTCCTAGTCAGCAGGAGGCCCAAAGCCCCCACCCCGAGAACAGCACTATGCCACAGGAAATATCTCTGAAGAGGCGGGAACAAGAAGGTTAACTGTCGTGCTCTCTTCACAGATATCTCCCAAGAAGGTCCGGCCGTCCGAAACGCCGTTGCCCAAAGTATGACTCCCTCTTTCCCTCTGTTGACACCCACCCCCACCCCCACCTCCACTGCACTCGCACTTCCACGTACCCCCGCCCTGCCCCCCCGCCGCTGTCTTGTTAGCGCATCTCCTCCCGCCCTCGCCGGTGGAGGCGGGGGAACCCAGAGATCACATAACATCAACACATTGCTATTCTAGACCTCATTTCCGCCCCGCCTTTCTCTCATACGCATGAACCCACCCCAGCCTCCCACCACCCACCGTCTGTAGCGGCATGTTTCTAGCCTAGGATGCTCCACCACACACCTGCCAATGTCTACACATTTCATGTACTTTCACCCCCACATAAGCTGTGCTGCTTCCTCACCACGTCTTCCCCTCAGGACAATCGTAACAGCTAACACGTGGCATCTGTAAAGCTGGCGTTTAAGTTCTTGCAACATGGAAATTTCAATTTCAATTCAAACATCATAGAATCATAGAGATGATTTCTAAAAAGTATTGTTATTATATTATATTATATTATATTATATTATATTATATTATATTATATTATATTATATTATATTATATTATATTATATTATATTATATTATATTATATTATATTATATTATATTATATTATATTATAGCATATTATATTATATTATATTATATTATATTATAGCATATTATATTATATTATATTATAGCATATTATATTATAGCATATTATATTATAGCATATTATATTATAGCATATTATATTATAGCATTTATGGCTTATATGTTATAGCAATATTACGATACAAATACTATTGGAACAAATGATCAATGAAATGCTGTGAGTAGTAGTAAATAAATTAATAATAATATTATAATAAAATTAATAATAATAATAATAATATAATAATATTACAACTACAATATTATTATTGTTCTTGTAGTCTTCATCAAGTGTCAAATGTGTGTCTCACCACAAAAATGTGATATAGAATAGAAATAATGACCAAATCTAACCCTACAATAATAACCACAAAATAAAAATGAGAATTAAACATAATAGTAAAGAACTGCCTGGTACTCTCTGCTGTTGAGTAAATGAGTTTTATTGGAGTTTCTAAAAAATGAAGTCACCTAATTTTTCAGTTAACAGTTTATGAATGCATGCTGTTTTTTTATTCCCATCTATTGTTGTTATTGATTTATGGAAAATAGTCAACCTAAAAGTACGAACAGCCTGCCCTTGATAGAAACCTGACACTCTCTGCAGTTGAGTACACAAGGAGAGGAAATCTGCTAAATGTATTTTATCCATACAAAAGGATGCCACGGTGAGCCCACCTTGGAACGTTAAAAATGCTGCAGGAGCAGCGAGAGGCAATTTGCACGCCAGCAGAAGGTTAGAGGGATGAAGTTCATCGGAAACCAGTGGCGAAGTACAGACAACTACTGTACATGTTTTGTGGTTTTTGCAGTGGAACGGCTCTGAAGGATGAGAGCCACGGCCTCCATATCACCTGCGTTGCCAGCCACGTGCTGATGCTAGTGCTAATCCTTGTGCTAGCGCCGTTGCCATGTCGGTAGTAGAGGTCGGGGTCGCAACTCCTGTGTTCCTTGTGTACACGCAAAGAAGGAACAGGCTCAGGGTGCGTGTTGCTTTCACGCAAGCTCCGCCTTCTTGGAGCTTTGCTGCAACATTTACTGGCATTTCCAGGGTGTGTGGCACCCTGGCTACCAAGGTGCTACCAAGTTATTTATGGCTGATATCCTCACCCCCTACTTGCCCTGACACATGATTGATGTATGGCTTCACCTGCGTGGCACACTGCCCCAGCGCTCTACATTCTATATATACTGTATGTGCATATTTGTGTATATGTATACGTATAAGTGTGTGTGTAGCAGTAACTGCCAAGACTACCCCCTTGCCCCCTGCCCCCTTGCCGTCTGGCTCCTTGAGGCCTGTTAAGCCTTGCTGTCAGCCACAAGTGTGTTGGTCCTTCCATCCACCCAGCAACTGTTGTGTCCCTGGGCAAGACACTTCACCAGCCATGTCGTCAGTGTTGCCCACGCTGCTGTAAGAATGTGAATGAATGTGTGGTGGTGGTCAGGGAGGCCATAGTCGCCAACTGGGCAGCCATCTTTCCATCAGTCTAACCTGGGGCGGCTGATGATACAGACGTAGATTCCCAGCGTGTGACTCAATACTGGCTTCAATTCAGTGCGAAGCATGCAGGGTATTTTGTAAAAAGATGCTATCAAAAATCAATGATGAAAAAAACCCTCCTTCCCTAGGCTTTGCTAGCTGCTAGCTAGACCATCCGTCAGTTTTAGCACTTTAGCACACATAGCTAGTCCGCCATGAGGCTGTTCAAGATGTCCAGGCTTGGAAGCTTTGTAGCTGGCATTGATGTTTGCATTGCGGTATGGCATCATTGGCATCATTGGCATCAGTGGCATTATTGGCATTATTGGCATCAGTGGCATCAGTGGCATTATTGGCATTATTGGCATCATTGGCATCATCGGCATCAGTGGCATCAAGTAGATGTGAAAAGTGGATCACATAAGGCTTTGGTTGGCATTAAAGCTACATACACACAAGCAGATCAGGTGAGAAGTACTGTCATGGATTCCTCACCACAGCTCCCTCTGCTGGCAGTGGCACCATCCTTCCTTCTGGCTTTGTCATGTCGCCATGCAGAGACATGGCGAGGCAGCCCCCGCAGTCAGCTTGCCTACTTTGTGCGTGGAGCCGCTCCATGCGCTGTAGGTACCGTGTGGGCGGACAAATCTCTGTGGGTTTTTTTTTAGGAAGCCAACGTTATAGCGGCACACTCTAAATATCTCTTACATCATCCAGGAGGAGGCGGATGGCAGGCAAATGTTGTTTATGAGCATCGTGGTCATCATCATCTTCCTTTTGGATGCTTTAGTGGATCAATCCACACGTGTGGGAATACCCATATGCTCACTTTTCAACTTTTACATTTGCATGACGTCATGAACACAAAAAAACCTCCTCCATCAGGCTTCGCTACACATCCTAAAAGAAACCCCAGCGCAAGGAGCCGTCAGTCAGCTCCAGATGTGCAAACTGTAAGTTTCACTTTTCTTCAGCAAATGGGCTAAGCTAGCATGATGTTGCTGTTGTAATGCACTGCTCTCATGTTAGCACTGTAGCTCACATATGTACTGTAGCTATGCTAACGTGGGTGGGTGTATGCATGGGTGGATAGGTGGATTGATGGGTGGGTGGATGGATGGATAAACGGGTGTGTAGGTGGATGGATGCATGGATGGGTGGGTGGATGGATGGGTGAGTGTGTGGATGGATGGGGATTTCCATGATCAAATAAATACAAATGTAATAACATATAATAACACGTAATAACATGTAATAACATAGAAACCTATATAGTGTAGTTAATTTATGATGTTGGTTATAAAGGAGGGAGAGGGTGTAGAGTTACAGCGCTGAGTAAATTTAATTGGTGGCTAAGTCGGGGTGGGTGGGTGGTTGGGGGTGGGGGTCACAGTGTGCCCGACAAAGAGTTGAAACGGCAGCACGTGATAGTCTAAATGTCACAGGGCCGCCCACTGACTCTTTTAGAGGAAACCTGACCGTGAGGTCGCTGAGACGCTTGCTGCTTGCCACTGACACTCGCACAAACTCGACTCCCTCCCGGGTGCCGGGGTCAATGTTGGGGGCTCAAGGAGCGGGGGTGGTGGACCGGAGAGGCACGGGGTGGCCGGAGCCGAACCGGACACAACAACAACAGGTGGGAGTTTTGCCGCTGAGATTAGGGTGGGAGTGCAGACTCAGGGAGGGTGTTCGGCTTCCATCACAGAAACCCCCAGTAGATATTCATATCCATATCCAAATATATAGCAAATCTGATGTGGTTGTTGATTTTTAAGTTTTTTTTTAAATCATTGGTGTTTGGGGAGCCCTGCCTTCCAGCATGGATATGATGACACTTGTATACCATTAGCTTCTTTATTGTATAGTGGAAGAGCCATGTCTACATCAACAAATGGAAGCGTGGAATGGAATGGAATGGTTCCGGTATCTAGATGCTGTGTATGTAGACACGCACGGAATGCTCTACCATCCCTATTGTTGACATGACATGGATGTAGGAAATCATGTGCATGAACTCCTGTACCAATGCAATGCATGCACACGATCAATGCATAAGCTCTGTTTCAACAGCGCCTCTGCTGTTTAAAGCTGAGTAGCGCACTGGGGGATTCATCTTCACTTCAACAACTTTTGGGACCATTACACCCCCAACTGCCCCCCAACAGGAGCCCTTAAAGGAGACATGCACCATCATCCACAATCCTCACATCCTTGTCTTTCCTCTTTTCTGCTTTTCTATCCATGCTGTGAGCATGTAGTAACAGCTACATGGATGCTAACATGTCATACTTGGAGTATTTGGGGGGGTTCCTTCATGGGTGCATTGATGTCACATAGCAACATAGAAAAGGAGGCCAAAACAAAAAGCTCCAATATGTAGCGTTAGCTTTGGCTAGCGGCCTGAGGCATTGGGAGCGTGTGTGTGCTGAAGCTAGTCGCTAGCCGGCTAGTCGCTAGCCGCTGTGGTGTGGCCAGGTGTCACTACACCAGGAAGGTAGTTCTTGGGCGTAGTAACAATGTTCCTAAGAAGAATAACATATAACATTCATATGCAGCTCACATGATGGACATGGAGCCTTGCTGGCTTTTTGGAGGCGGAATAGGTGTGTCCATGCCGTGCATTCATTAGCTGCTCTTTTCACCTGTTCTATCTTTAGAAGGGAGAGAAGAGAAATAAGTGTTCATGTCTGACATATGGCTTATGGGGGCTGAATTTCCTTGAAGACATGGAAACAGACAGATGCATGGTTTCCTGCTTGTGGTCATAATGACACTTTTATCATCATCATCATCGTCATTGACTTTGACGTTCTTGCAGGGACAGGGATGCAGTGAGAGTTGATTGACTGTGATCAATACACTTTTCATTAATTTCAACTTCTGTTTCACTTGGCCTCCATCTTGGGTCGCCCGCCAGCCACCGCGTCCTTAATCCTTAATAGTGTGTAGTCACTGCCATTGGCTGGCCACCAGTCCAGTTTGTACCCTGCCTCTCCCCCAAAGTCTGCTGGGATAGGCTCCAGCATACCCTCACCCTGATGAGAATGAATGGCATAGAAAGTGAATGGAATGATGTTTGTTGCCATTCCTAGCATGTGGACATGAAAGCTTATTACTTCCTGTTTCTCAGCCACTGTTTTTGGACCTTGCAAGGTACTTTGGCGCCCTCGTATGGCTTGATAGGGAACTACATGTCACTATTCCCTGACGTCACCGTGCAATTATAAAGCACGTGCTTCTTTTCGTAGCCAACACTTCCTGTTTTGGTTAGAAATGAAAGTGATATGTCCTAAACAATACAAACACAAACTTGCAGTCACACATTAATCATCCAAAAATGTCAGTGCAAATGATGGCTGGATTTCATACAATCATATTTTGTGATGGATAGTGGACAGGCCATGGGTGGGCCTGATGCGGCTCTACATTGATGTGTGTGTACATTGCGTGCAATGTAATGTTTTGTTAGTTACAGTAGACTCATATGGTTTAGACAGTAGAGTAAAAACTATGGACGCTGATACAGTGGATGCTTAGAAGAGCAGCCTGTTGCATCGACTGATTGTAACCAACAGAGGGCGCCACAGGCTAGCTAGCAGGTTAGCTACAAGAGCTGCACCTTACAGTAAGCATGTACTGTATGACATGTACATGTGAGTGTTATATTGTTGATATCTTGATATAGGCAAATGTCTGGTTTGCCTGTTGGCATGCGCGCCACGTGCCATGTGGTGTGCACGGGTCAAATGCATCCAGATTCCAGATACATCATTTCCTCTTTTATTTGACGCTGGCTATGCTACTAAAATGTTTCCTCGTCATATCTGACGACGTTATTGACGTTATTCTTTTGGCCACTGACAATATGCTTTTATTGTGAAATTCCTTCATTTGCATGAAATTATTGCATATGCACACCTTTATCCAGATTCTCACCGTCTCCATGGTGGGTAGTTTTGCCCACCATGGGGGGGTGGGGGGGTGGGGGGTCATTTGACATATTTCCCAGAGGTCACGGTGGCAGTTTAGTAGTGTCGTATTTCATTGAGGAGTTTTTATATTTTGTCGTGAAATAGTGAAACGAGCTACAGTGCCCCCCCCCCCCCTACTGGTAGCAAGCGTTGTGATTGGCTGATGCTTTTATGTGCCACAATGAAAGAAACAATCCGGTGTACGCTTGTTCCCCTCAGGTGTCCCGGGACGCCGCAGCTTCTCTCTCTCCAGAAGTCATTCATTATCCCTGCCCCCCCCCCACCCCCACCCCCTTCATTACCAGCAAGGTTAATCCCCCCCTTATCTCCCAATGAGCCTCATTTGTCATCACACCCTCCCTCTGCTGACCCCTCCCCTTTCTTTTCTTTATTTCATTCCCACCTGCATGCTTTCCTTTTCTCTCTCCCTCCCCTCAGTCCACTCTCTCGTGGCTACCCCCCCCCCCCCCCCCCCCCCCCCATGCTGTGCTTACCTTGATCAGGCCATGGCGAGTAGGAGTAGATCTATTACAGCTTATCACTAAAGGACAGGCCAACGCCGCACGCCAGTGAAATATGGCCGCTGTCAGAGCCGCCGGCGAACACGACCCCGCCAGCAAGGCTCAAGTACGTGGGGGCGGGAGGGGGGGCGCTTTCACACTATAAGCCCCCTAATTCAAATGAATGGAAAGATTTCCAGGTGCGATCCCCGCCGTTTGACAGTCATTTGGCACACAATTAACCTTGTCTCTCTCTCTCTCTCTCTCACTCTCTCTCTCTTTCTCTCTCTCTCTCGCTCGCTCATGCACCCCCTCTCACCCCCTCTGGCAGCAAAGGCCACCACACGCCTTGGACGTCTTTAATACGAATATTGATGATATTGATTAGCTGCTGACTGCTATCATGTTAGCTTTCATGCATTAGTCCTCCGTTAGCATCTCTGTTAGCATCTCACACCTCATACTGCATCCTCTCCTCCATGTACTACATACCTCATACTGCATCCTCTACTCCATGTACTACATACCTCATACTGCATCCTCTACTCCATGTACTACATACCTCATACTGCATCCTCTACTCCATGTACCACATACCTAATACTGCATCCTCTACTCCATGTACTACATACGTCATACTGCATCCTCTACTCCATGTACTACATACCTCATACTGCATCCTCTACTCCATGTACTACATACCTCATACTGCATCCTCTACTCCATGTACCGCATACCTCATACTGCATCCTCTACTCCATGTACTACATACCTCATACTGCATCCTCTACTCTATGTACTACATACCTCATACTGCATCCTCTACTCCATGTACTACATACCTCATACTGCATCCTCTACTCTATGTACTACATACTTGATACTGCATTCTCTACTCCATGTACTACATACCTCATACTGCATCCTCTACTCCATGTACTACATAGATATATATACATTTAGTTAATGGTGTCAACAGTGGTTAGTAGTGTAGTTAGTTAGTTAGTAGTGTAGTTAGTAGAGTATTTAGTTAGTAGTGTCAGCAGTGGTTGTAGTGTACTTAGTTAGAAGTGGAGTTAATTAGTAGTGTAGTTAGTTAGTAGTGTAGTTAATTAGTAGAGTAGTTAGTTTGCAGTGTAGTTAATTAGTAGCGTAGTTAGTAGTACAAATAGCCACAGACACCCAGGTGATGTTTGTGCTGGCAGACAATAAGAAAGTGTTCCCCACTGTGGTGATAGTTGACCCAGAAGGTGTGCAGAATGAAAAGAGGCTTAGTGGAGGTCGTCTTTCTTATTTAATGCTTTGTTTCAGGCTAAGCGTACTGCAGCATCTGTCCAAAAGCGTGATCGATGTCTGCTCGCTGCCGCGGCCACTGCGCTCCTCAGTCCGAGCATCCGTCCTGCTGCCCCTCAGCTCGACGTAGCTCAGTGCCTTTTAACGCACCTTTCACCCACATTCCGCTCCACAGCACACAGCAGCTCATAGCTGGGCCCCTGGGGCTGGGCAGTCGGTCAGCTGGGAAGGGAAGGGAAGGGAAGGAGAAGGGAAGGAGAAGGGGAAGGAGAAGGCTGGAACAGGAAGATATTTAATAGCGTGAAGCATATGGGATGGAAATGTCCTCGCTGAAAGGCAACCATAAGAAATGTTTTGTATAAACCAGAGCAGATGAACCCCTCAGGTTATTGCAACATGACGCAAAAATAAAACCTGGAGAAACTCTGATTTTCTTTTTTCTTTCTACTACTTCCATATACCGCAACCCTAGGGAGGATAAGTGGCATAAAATGGATGGATGGATAGATGGATGGATGGATGGATGATGGGTGGATGGATGGATGATGGGTGGATGGATGGTGGGTGGATGGATGGGTGGATGCATGAAAGGATGGTGGCTGGATGGGTGGATGGATGGTGGATAGATCAATGGATGGGTGGGTGGATGGATGGATGGATGATGGGTGGATGCGTGGATGGATGGATGATGGGTGGATGGATGGATGGATGATGGGCAGATGGATGGATGATGGGTGGATGGGTGGATGGATGAATGGGTGGATGATGGGTGGATGCATGAAAGGATGGTGGGTGGATGGATGGTGGATAGATCAATGGATGGGTGGGTGGATGGATGGATGATGGGTGGATGCGTGGATGGTGGCTGGATGATGGGTGGATGGTGGATGGATGGGTGGATGGATGGATGATGGGTGGATGGATGGTGGGTGGATGGATGGGTGGTGGATGGATGAATGGGTGGATGATGGGTGGATGCATGAAAGGATGGTGGCTGGATGGGTGGATGGATGGTGGATAGATCAATGGATGGGTGGGTGGATGGATGCGTGGATGGTGGCTGGATGCGTGGATGGATGGATGATGGGTGGATGGATGGATGGATGATGGGCAGATGGATGGATGATGGGTGGATGGGTGGATGGATGAATGGGTGGATGATGGGTGGATGCATGAAAGGATGGTCGGTGGATGGATGGTGGATAGATCAATGGATGGGTGGGTGGATGGATGGATGATGGGTGGATGCGTGGATGGTGGCTGGATGATGGGTGGATGGTGGATGGATGGGTGGATGGATGGATGCGTGAAAGGATGGTGGCCGGATGGGTGGATGGATGGTGGAGAGATCAATGGATGGGTGGGTGGATGGATGGTGGATGGGTGGATGGATGGTGGAGAGATCAATGGATGGGTGGGTGGATGGATGGTGGATGGATGGTGGATGATGGGTGGATGGATGGATGATGGGTGGATGGATGGATGGTGGGTGGATGGATGGGTGGATGGTGGATGGATGGATGGATGATGGGCGGATGCATGAAAGGATGGTGTCTGGATGGGTGGATGGATGGTGGATAGATCAATGGATGGGTGGATGGATGGATGGATGGTGGATGATGGGTGGATGGATGGATGGTGGGTGGGTGGATGGATGGGTGGATGGATGGATGATGGGTGGATGCGTGACTGGATGCGTGGATGGATGGATGATGAGTGGATGGATGGATGATGGGTGGATGGATGGATGGTGGGTGGATGGATGGGTGGATGGATGGATGATGGGTGGATGCGTGAAAGGATGGTGGCCGGATGGGTGGATGGATGGTGGAAAGATCAATGGATCGGTGGATGGATGATGGATGGATGGATGGGTGAATGGATGGTGGATGAATGGGATGAATGTGATGGAGTGGCTTCCACATCCAAATATGGAAGCATCGATCCAGCCCCAAACCACACATCCAACCATCCATCCATCCATCCATATTTTTTGTATATATACAAGAAGAGGGATTCCCCCATCTGCGGTCTCTTCTCAAGGTTTCTTTCTCCCAAATGGGTTTTGAGTTTTTAGGTGTACACGTTTGTCTTGCTGAAAAAGCTGACAAAACCCAAGAGTTGGTTTGACAAGAAACTCTGCAGCCAAAATCAGCAGTTCCCACTGGCGCCCTCCGCTCCTGACCTTGGCTCAATGTCATTCTTGGTCGCTCCAAAATAAGGACAGCTGTGATTGCAGACGTGAGATAAATCATAGTTTACTAAGGGATTCCTAACTGGATCTCCCTGAGCTAGCGTACATTGTACGTACGTCAATCATACACCCAGCCTGTCAATCCATCCTTTGATGGAAGACCTCACACTTCTGTAAACACGTGGTTGCGCTTGACATCCCGGGATCATCCACGCTGCGGCGTATGAGTGGCGAGGGCGGGGGGGCACAGCGGCGGTAAAGACGTGCAGGTGTCAGCACACTTTGCCGCCTTCCTGCCTCAGCACATCTGACAGTGGTGTGAGAGCGACGTGACGGGCTGTCAAAAGGAACAAGGTGCTGACGGGTTGGTAGTTCCAGTATCAGAGCAGACTTGGCATGTTGTTGAACTGCTCTCCGTTTTGGTGCCTTTTGCTGGTTTCATGTTTGTACAGTACAAAGAAGTAAATGACTTTTTCTATAATATTTCAAATCGGGGGTGTGTGAAAACATTTCTGTAACCTGGGCAGGTGTGACAGAAAATAATTGAGAAGTCTGCTTGTCCTGTACAGCATGGTTGTGCGAACCCCAGTGTTGTTATGAAATTAACCCACCATGGGGCCAAAGGGTGTTGCAAGTGGCAGCACTTGGATGGACAGGAAAGTACAGGAAATTATGCAGTTCCATTCAGCCTTCATTGATAATGACTTCACATTGTTTTCTCTTTCTAACATTCTAATAATTGTTTTTTGTTGATATTTTTGGGGCGGCATGGCGGTCTAGTGGTTAGCAGACCTCACAGCTAGGAGACCAGGGTTCACTTCCCACCCTCTGTGTGGAGTTTGCATGTTCTCCCCATGCATGCGTGGGTTTTCTCCGGGTACTCCGGTTTCCTCCCACATTCCAAAAACATGCTAGGTTAATTAGCCACTCCAAATTGTCCATAGATATGAATGTGAGTGTGAATGGTTGTTTGTCTATATGTGCCCTGTGATTGGCTGGCGACCAGTCCGAAGACAGCTGGGATAGGCTCCAGCACCCCCCGTGACCCTCGTGAGGAAAAGCGGTAGAAAATGAATGAATGATATTTTTGGGTGAGTGGTATGGATTGTTGGGTAAATCCCAGGAAGGTTTCCGTGTGTACGGACGGCCATGCAGCGATTGCCACACTTTAAATTGCGTGGAGTCAGGCCGCTTGAAATGTACTGGATGCAGAAAAAGCCAGCTTGTGCGTGTCACACGTGTTTAGCATGTTAGACATGTGGGCGGGTTTATGGATTTTTATAGACCTGAAATGCAGCGTGAACAGCGGTGAAATACACGCGGTGCGGTAAATCTTAGATGGGTCACAATCCAAAGACAAAGCCCAGCGAGGACAATAACAGGAAAGCCGGCATGGACATTATGCACAAATTCACCATCGGGCCCCCTCCCTCAGTGGTCACGCAGCAGATTTGTAAAAGCATGTACCCGCTGCGACTTGATTTGCCTGATATACTTTTCATCCATGCTACCATGAGTCGCTCCACGACACCGAGCGAGCTGCAGCACCAGCCTCCTCGTGACTCACGACAACAACGCAGGCGTGTAAAGGGCTTAGCGCAGGGGAGGAGGGGATGAGAAGCACCCCTGATGTTTAAGCCGCCTCTACTCCCCAGCAGATGCGTAATCACGCTCCCAAAGCCCAACGTCACGACTGTGACCGTACAAACAAACCCTGTCCGCCCACCAAATGAAGCTAATGCGATGCGAGGGAAATGGGTTAGGAAGCGTGGTCGCTCTGATCCACCACCAGTTCCCTGTTAGGATCCCTGGTATACCTGCGTGTACCCTCGTGGACTGACATGTCACATGACCACATGACGCCTGCTCATTTTGTCGCAAGTGATGATTGACTTCATACTTGTCCCCAATGCCCAGGAATTGAAATTGTGTCCATTGATGAATTTCAATTCATTCAGTTTTCAGACAGAATGGCTGACCTGAAACGGAATGTATTGTATCAGCCTGCTGCCGTCACGCTCGGAGGCGCTCCGTGGCGTGTCGGTACTGACCGTGTGTGTTCCTCTCGTAGACAATCGTGCGGGGGAACCGGCCGCCCAAAGATGCGTCCATTAACGGCCTGCTGGAGGAGTTTGACAACATCTCGGTGACACGTTCCAACTCGCTGCGCAAAGAGAGCCCGCCGGGGCCCCACCAGGCCGGCGCCAGCTCCAAACCCCCCATGGGACTTCGCCCCGTAGGCCCCGAGGAGAACGGCTTCAGCCATTACTACTCACGCTACTCCTGCGACCTGGACGCCTCCAGCAGGGACTACTCTCTGGATCCCAACAAGCCTGGCTTCTCCATAGACGGGGACTGGGCGGTGGGACGGCACTATCGCTTCACCAAACAGAACGGCCACTCGCACCCCATCCGCAGCCACTTCTACCCTGACGCCATGCCCCAAAAATCAGACTATGGCAAGCTTCCCCCTGACTACCACACCTATCTGGAGAGCAAGGGGCGCGCCACCGACGAGGTGGCTTCCACTGTGGGGAGCGGGGTGGGCTCCAGCGGCTACTACCGGGCATCTGTGGGCGGCTCGTCCAGCCAGGACTACCGGGACACATCAGTAGGGACGCCGTCCCGCGCTTCCCTGCACAGCGAGCAGATCAACTACCCGGACAGCGAGTGGAGCTACGGGGCCATGCGGGATGACTATGACAAGCGACCCAAAAGCTCCTACGTGATGCAGACCAGCCCCACGCCGGCGATAAGGCAACGGTCCCGCTCGGGCTCCGGGCTGCAGGAGCCGAACGTCCCATACGTGGCCAGCGGGGCCTTCAAGAACCCCGCCCAGGCCCACCCTTACAGCTCCTACACATATCCTCGCCTCTCTGAGAGCCTCGCCACCACTCAGACCATCAGCAAGGTAACTGCACTGATACTCATCTACATATACTCACGTTTATCCATACAGTATATACTGTATCTATGTATTAGGGGTGTATTTGTTCATGTGGGAAAAGTATTTGTATTTGGAACTTTGGTTAGAGTCCACCTTGATTAGCGTGTGTTTTGGTTAAGGTCAACCATTCACGCCACAATTATGCTTCAGCGGATTATCATACAATATGGCACATGTACTTCATTGAAGATGTGATTGTTGCCAAAGACACCATGTGGCAGCGAGATCAAGCACCACCTTCCTGTTTTCACTCGCGTCAACAATGACGTCTTCAGTGAAGGTCAAAGTGATCAGATGTTCAGGTATCCTGTCATCCATCATTTCTATGGTAGTGACGCTAATCAAGGTTCCACTGGGCCGTGTGTACTTTGGATTCATTGAGTGTACGTGTAGTTTGTGTGTCCTTGCTAGCACACATTAACCGACTCTTCTCCAAAGACGACAGGCGAGTTCACAATCATCCTTCTGGGGTGGGATCAGTTAACGGCAGCGCTTAAGCATCGACCTCGCGGCTCTGACATACTCAGCCGAGCCGAGAAGATAAAGCGAGGTTGATGGGGAATATAAGGGGGGGGGGGGGGGGGGGGGCGAGGGACACGACAAAAGAAATAAGAGACGTCCCGGAACAAGACCACATTTGAATAATATGCGGTGCTTTAATGTGCTTATTATGTAAGAGGCTTTCCAAAAACAAGCAAATAGAAATCTGACATGCCGCCCATGGAGATCCACATTCAGGTGCTCATAAGGTACGCTCACGTATCATCACGCTAGGCCCGCATAGTGCAACATAAAAATGTTTGTAACAATAATAACAATGTTTATAATAATGTAAATACAAATAAATGTTAATAAAAATAATAATAACAATGATTCATTGGCCAGTCCAAATTGTCCATAGGTATGAATGTGAGTGTGAATGGTTGTTTGTCTATATGTGCCCTGTAATTGGCTGGCCCCCAGTCCAGGGTGTACCCCGCCTCTCGCCCCAAGACAGCTGGGATAGGCTCCAGCACCCCTGCAACCCTCTTGAGAATAAGCAGTAGAAAATGAATGAATGAATGAATGAATGTCTTCTTGTTAAAGTATCATTATTGACTGTAAAATGTCTTCCAATATTTCATTCATCTGAGATGCATGAATGATTTTCCTATTGACATAATTTCCTATGGATAAACTTGCCGTCTGTTTTGGTTTGAGTAGCGAATGAATGATGTTAACCAAGGCAACACTGTACTTGAAATCATCCGTGTGAACACGACGGACTACGGGAGCATACTTCCCATCTGTCGCAGTGCCTTTAGGTCACACTTTCTCCAAATATCTGCATTGGCACTTATAGAGCACCCGCAGTGGGGGTGGGCAGGAGGTGCTAGTGCGGTCAACCTGTATGGGGGGGAAAGGAGTGGGGGCGCCATTAAGGCCGTCGCACGGCATGATAGCATCTGCAGCACTGTCGCTTTCCTCCTCCGCCTCTTCCACCTCCACCACTCCGCCAGCTGAGTGGGTTTGCTGATGTCGATCCCAGGGCGCCTTGATGAGAAAGCATTTAACCTGCACGCTTCAGTAAATAGCCGCTTGGAAAGACAAGAAAAAAGAAAACAGTCGTGGAGAATGCAAGCCATGCAGGCTGGTGTTTCAGGAGGAGGAAGAGGTCTCTTTCTCCCGCTGATGCATTATTTCGGCTGCACGGCGGACAAGTGGTTAGCGCACAGGCCACACAGCTAGGACTTCGATTCCACACTCAGCCATCTCTGTGTGGAGTTTGCATGTTCTCCCCGTGCATGCATGTTTTTTCTCCGGGTACTCCGGTTTCCTCCCACATTCCAAAAACATGTTAACTTCATTGGCCACTCCAAATTGTATGATTAGGTATGAATGTGAGTGTGAATGGTTGTTTGTCTATATGTGCCCTGTGATTGGCTGGCCACCAGTCCAGGGTGTATCCCGCCTCTCACCCCCAAGGCAGCTGGGATAGGCTCCAGCACCCCCGCGACCCTCGTGAGGAAAAGTGGTAGAAAATTAATTAATTAATTAATTAATGATGCATTGTTTCATCTTTTAGAAGAATATGTGAAAGTACAAGCAGGATGGAGGAGTCCATGACCAGTTGGATGCTGATATGTGATATAGTAAAAGAATGGAGGAGGAGGATGGAGGAGGATGGAGGAGGAGGAGTCCATGACCAGTTGGATGCTGATATGTGATATAGTAAAAGAATGGAGGAGGAGGATGGAGGAGGATGGAGGAGGAGGAGTCCATGACCAGTTGGATGCTGATATGTGATATAGTAAAAGAATGGAGGAGGAGGATGGAGGAGGATGGAGGAGGAGGAGTCCATAACCAGTTGGATGCTGATATGTGATATAGTAAAAGAATGGAGGAGGAGGATGGAGGAGGAGGAGTGCATAACCAGTTGGATGCTGATATGTGATATAGTAAAAGAATGGAGGAGGAGGCGGAGGAAGGATCGAGGAGGAGTCCATGACCAGATATGTGATAAAGTAAAAGAATGGAGGAGGAGGAGGGAGGAGGAGGAGGGGGGAGTAGGAGGAGTCCATGACCAGTTGGATGCTGATATGTGATATAGTAAAAGAATGGAGGATGAGGAGGAGGAAGGATCGAGGAGGAGTCCATGACCAGATATGTGATATAGTAAAAGAATAGAGGAGGAGGATGGAGGAGGAGGGAGGAGGAGGAGTCCACAACCAGTTGGATGCTGATATGTGATATAGTAAAAGGATGGACGAGGAGGACGGAGGAGAAGAATGGAGTAGGAGGAAGGAGGAGGAGTCCATAACCAGTTGGATGCTGATATGTGATATAGTAAAAAGATGGAGGAGGAGGATGGAGGAGGAGGAGGAGTCCATGACTAGTTGGATGCTGATATGGGATATACTAAAAGAATGGAGGAGGAGGATGGAGTAGGAGGAGGAAGGAGGAGGAGTCCATGACCAGTTGGATGCTGATAGGTGATATAGTAAAAGAATGGAGGAGGAGGATGAGGAGGAAGGAAGAGGAGTCCATAACCAGTTGGATGCTGATTTGTGATATAGTAAAAGAATGGAGGAGGAGGAGGATGGAGGAGGATGGAGGAGGAAGAGTCCATAACCAGTTGGATGCTGATATGTGATATAGTAAAAGAATGGAGGAGGAGGATGGAGGAGGAGGAGTCCATAACCAGTTGGATGCTGATACGTGATATAGTAAAAGGATGGAGGAGGATGGAGAAGGATGGAGGAGGATGGAGGAGGAGTCCATGACCAGTTGTATGCTGATATGTGATATAGTAAAAGGATGGAGGAGGAGGAGGAGGACGGAGGAGGAGGAGTCCATAACCAGTTGGATGCTGATATGTGATATAGTAAAAGGATGGAGGAGGATGGAGGAGGTTGGAGGAGGAAGGAAGAGGAGTCCATGAATGCTGTTGCGCGGCTGAGAAGAATCCGCCAGTTTTAGCAATGAGCGGCATTGTTCCGGGCCGGCCAACCTTAGAACAAACTCAGCCTTTTCTTCTCCTAAAGTGGTGCAGCCCCCAGCAGTCTTGCTTTATTTACCCCCTCCCTCTACCAGGTGGGGGGTAGGTGCGCCACACTCCCGCCTGTCTCTCTCTCTCTTTGTCGTCTTCCCCTATAATTCTCTGTTTTGTGCAAGCTCGCTCGCCTGCCGCAGCTCTCGGTGACAAATTGATGTTGCGGCACTTCAACCCCCCCCCACCACCACCCCCCTTTCCTCGTTTCTGCAGCCTTAGCATAAAAGCGACCCGACGATGTTCCAGCGCCGAATTCAATTTCACAGTTGAGTTAGGTTGTTGATTACCCTGCCAAACTCAGATTAATGCACGTTTAACCAACATGGATCAGGAGAGCCCTTGGCTTACAGCCAGCCGGCGGGGGGGTGGGGGTGGCAGGGTGGGGTGGGGGTGGCGAGATTGGACCGTCCCCTCGGTGGCAGCCCCTAACGCACCTGCTGAGGTGATTGATTAAAAGCATGTAATTATACACCATCCTCCTCCTACTCTTCCTGCCCTCTGTGTGTGTGTGTGTGTGTGTGTGTGAGACAGTAACAAAGAGGCATGTTTTATCTTTTCACTTTGTTGTTCATTTACTTGGGAGTGTTGATGAAGTGTTTGTGTGTAAAGTTGTGTACTAGCTGTAGTAGTGTAGTACACATACAGTAAGCCTTTTGGGATATTTAGGAAGAGGGCTGTCCCAGATTCGGGTGATGAATGGTCGCATCGGAGGCTGCTGATGATAAAAGCTTCCTTCAGGCGACTGGTGGTGGTTTTGCAGCATCCGTTCACTTTGCCCTCGTCGCCTCCTGCAGGGTGAATACGAGCGACCGTCGCGGGATGGCAGCCCCCAGGTGGCGTCCGGCGACACCTACCCCCGCGGGCCCCTCAAGCTACCTCAGAACCACGCCAAGCCCCCGGGCTACCCGCCGGTGCACCTGCCCTACCCGCCCGTCTTTCACCACTACAAGCCCTCGCCCTACCACCACCCTCCTTCCCAGCCCAGCCCACCTTACACCCCCCAGGTACTGTACCACGCCTAGCCCCTTTTCAATCCTCCTTTATCATCTTATCGTGTGTGTGTAACATGATTTCCACAGTAGAAAACACCCTGTCAACTGTGAATGGCCCCGTTCCAAAGTTAGGACACCATTGACCTCGCTACTCTCTACTTTATCTGTACTCTACTTTCAAACCAGACAAATCTAAGTACAACAACCCCTCATTTATGGCCCTTAACAATGTAGAATTCAATATATGGAATATTTTCATACTTATGGCATAGGAAACCTGATCATCTAACTACAATTAATACATTATTAGAGCCCTCTGAATATGAAATAACACCCCTATAATCACAGACACTCAAGTTCACAACACGATAATACACAAGATTGGGTCTACATTACTGAAAAATATATGAGGATCTACTCATTTCATTTCTACTGCACTCTGTGTGTGTGTGCTCGTGACCCCGCCTCCACCCACTTTGTGACTGACAAAAGTGTAAAAAGTTTGCCAGAGACCTCCATGGCATCACAGCAGCTGCTCAGAGCGTGTGCCCGAATACAGTGCACCTTGCTGGGCCACAGCAGGTGGCTACTCCCCCTTCTATACTCTGGTTCTCCTGGTAGTAGTCATGTCATGATGTTTCATTAGGACTCATCCACATTTCTTCCTGTCCTTCTTACCTCCAGGTGTGCACACACGACACTTACATCCAAAAAGATTAAAAAAAAAGCAATCAATACGATATCAGTATTGTTTTGAAGAAAATATATGATAAAAAGAATAATAATTGATGATAGTGTGATAGTTTCTTCCATCCGTGCTTTCCCTCCAGGGGGCCTACTCCCAACCTTCGTCCCCCTACATCCTCCCGGGGGCGTACCCGCCACCCTCCTGGGGTTCCAGCTCCGACACTCAGCCCTCCAGGGTCTCTCACGAGCAGTTCCGAGCCGCTCTCCAGCTGGTGGTCAATCCAGGTGAGTTGGAAAAGGGCACCTTCCTCTTGTGGCGCGGGCGTCACGGTGCATGCATGTGCGTGCGTGCGTGTGTGTGTGTGTGTGTGCACACATTCTCCCCTTCAGGCGACCCCCGCGAGTACCTGGACAGCTTCATCAAGATAGGCGAGGGCTCCACGGGCATCGTGTGCATCGCCAGTGAGAAGCACAGTGGCAAGCAGGTGGCGGTGAAGAAGATGGACCTGAGGAAGCAGCAGAGGAGGGAGCTGCTCTTTAACGAGGTGGGGAGCGTTCATCATCTGGCTCTTTTAGTCATCCTGCTTTCTTCTCTGCATGTGCACCTTGCCTTGTTCAACCACGGATGACTGATGAACATCAACATGAACATGGCACACATCAGGCATTATCACACTGTATGTATATGCACATGTGTGTGTGTGTGTGTGTGTGTGTGGTGTCGTTGGGTGCTAATTTGTTTGACTGTAATCCTCTTAGTCCCCCTGCATGTAATCCTGTTAGAGTTAAGACTCCAGAGCATGCTCAAATGAGATAGGTTGAATCAATCCACTGTGGTGGGGGGTGGGGGGGGTTGATGATGAAATGACACGTGTCATACCTCCTCTCCCTGCAGGTGGTGATCATGAGGGACTACCACCACGAGAACGTGGTGGACATGTACAACAGCTACCTGGTGGGGGACGAGCTGTGGGTGGTCATGGAGTTCCTGGAGGGCGGAGCGCTCACCGACATCGTGACTCACACCAGGTGACCGCTTGACAACTTTATTTCTCGTAATAGTACAACGTCAAAAAAAGTGACTTTTTTCTTTTGACTATTTCAACTTTATTTTTTCTTTGTAATTTTTTATTCATGTGAAATTACTGCTGTTTTTTTCCCATTTTTCATTCATTCATTCATTTTCTACCGCTTTTTCCTCACGAGGGTCGCGGGGGGTGCTGGAGCCTATCCCAGCTGTCTTCGGGCGAGAGGCGGGGTACACCCTGGACTGGTCGCCAGCCAATCACAGGGCACATATAGACAAACAACCATTCACACTCACATTCATACCTATGGACAATTTGGAGTCGCCAATCAACCTAGCATGTTTTTGGAATGTGGGAGGAAACCGGAGTACCCGGAGAAAACCCACGCATGCACGGGGAGAACATGCTCCACACAGAGATGCCCGAGGGTGGAATTGAACCCTAGTCTCCTAGCTGTGAGGTCTGCGTGCTAACCACTAGACCGCCGTGCCGCCCTTTTTCCATTTTTGCTTTTTGAAAAATTATATTTTTAAAATGTGATGCGGGCAAATAAAAAAAACATCTGTGGGCTCCAAATGACCCCCGGGCCGCACTTTGGACCCCCTGCTGTGAGAGAATTGGTGAAGTGTGTAAAGGTATGAGAACGCTGCTGTGCTGCCACATGGTGGCGCTGTCGTTAAAGTCACGCTTATGGGTGACGGACTTGAAATTTCTCCTCTGCGCTTGACAAAGACACAAAGTTCGGGGTCACTGTTCTACACACCTGAAGGCCACTGAGAAGCGCGTGTGTTGAAAAACATGGCCGCCATCAAGCAAAACCTCAAGTGATCATTATTGTCATTCCATGACACACCTGCATCCATAGGGGGCGCCAAAGATGGGCGCTGTGGGTCATGCCTGCCCGGCTCCAAACGGCCACACGGATGGCGTATCTTTGAGGGAGGGGTTTTGTTTTCTCCCCCATGAAGTAGAAGAGCAGCTGGAACCTTGAGCAACACTTCTTCCCTCGCCCAACTTTTCCTAATTAGCCCTCTGTTGATGAGGCGTCTTTCCACGCCATCGCCATTGCCGCCGGGATTGTTCGAAGCCCACGTCGTGTTCGTTGTTTTAATTACAGTCATTTGCGTGGAGTGTCGGTGCTGGCTAATCACAAGCTTCACTGAGGATGAGCAGTGCAACTCCGTTGTGTGTGTGTGTGTGTGTATGTGTGTGTGTGTGTGTGTAACAATGTTCTCTCTTCAATTGTCTCCTAGCAAAGAGAACGCAGCCAGACACAATTAAAGCAACACTATGTTGTCATTTTAGCCTGAAATAGCAGAGTAGGGTTACCATGGCAACCCTACCTTGCCTACTTCAGGGGCATCGGTGGCCACAGTGGCCAAAAATCACCCACTGCCACGGGGGCCCACTCTCATATGTATGTTTATGTTATATAAAGGCTAAACGAGCACGTCCTTGTATGTAAAGCATAGATTTATCAACCTTTCATCCATTTTCTTTGCATTTGCTCCACTTATTGTTAGAGTTTCAATTCAGTGAAATAAATTATTTCTTATTATTAAGACTTATTATAAATATTTCTGATCATCATGATGATGATTAGTGAAGTGGAGTTAGTGTCTTGTGTAATAATTGTCCTTCCTTACAACAACGTTACAACATCATTACCATGTTTTTTTATTTGACATTTGTTGAAAACAATTTTCTATTTCAGTGATCATGTTCTTCTAATCGTTTTTGCATCTGTGTGTGTGTGTGTGTGTGTGTGTTGGCTTTTTGGGCACAGTTGGCTATCCCATGGCTCATTTGTCTTCTCCAACTGTCAGTGTGTGACACTTAATCTACTCCAACTACTGTGTGTGCGCGCTCACGTTAGCCTACAAGTGAGCGTGACTTTCTCGCTCATGTGACATTTGCAGCACACACATAAACACACGCCAACACACACACATGCAAGCACACGCACACACCAACACACACGTAAGCACGCGCACACACACACAAACTTAAAGCTCCAATGAACATGCAGGCCCAGCTGGCCTGCTGTGTCTTTGTGTGTGTTGATGTATGTTAGCGTGTGCATGTGTGTGTGCATGTGTGTGTGTGTGTGTGAGGCACCGCACTGCGCCTCAACCTCCATCTGGGACCTCCTGCTCCGCACGTCATCGCTGCAAAATGCTGCAGGCGTGCTCGGGCATCCTGCATCTTGGTAAGAAGTGCAGAAGCTGCGTTAGGGTTAGGGTGGTGTGGGCGTGTCTTTGACGTGTCCGTGGCATGTTTTTGACGTGTCTGTGGCGTGTCTTTGACGTGTCTGTGGCGTGTTTGCAGGATGAACGAGGAGCAGATCGCCACGGTGTGCTTGTCGGTGCTGAGGGCGCTGTCCTACCTGCACACTCAGGGCGTCATCCACCGTGACATCAAGAGCGACTCCATCCTGCTGACCAACGACGGACGGGTAACCCAGCCCATCCATCCACCTTCACGATGACCTTTGACACACATACAAACAAATACATACACATATGCACACATATATATATATATATATATATATATATATATATATATATATATATATATATATATATATATATATATATATATATATATATATATATATATATATATATATATATATATATATATATATATATATATATATATATATATACATGTTTGTATGGGAGTATGTATGTATGTGTATATATATACATATATGTATACGTATATACATACATACATACTCCCATTGACACTAAAAAGTCCACAATGCATACATACAGATATATATATATATACACATACATACAGATATATACATATGCATGCACAGATATATACAGATATGTATGTATGTATCTGTATGAAAATGTGTATGTATGCATGTATGTATGCATATATGTGTTTGTGTGTATGTGTATATATATATATATATATGCATACATACAGATGTATACACATATATTTATGTATGTGTATGAATATGTGTGTGTATGTACGTATGCATATATGTATGTGTATGTATGTATGTATGCATATATGTGGATGTATTTGTGTGTATTTATATATATATGTATATGCATGCATACATACAGGTGTGTATATATATATATACATATATGTATGTTTGTGTATGAATATGTGTGTATGGATGTGTAAGGATGTGTGTATGTATGCATGTATGTGTATGTGTATTTGTGTGTATGTATATATATGAATATACGTATATACATGCATACATACATACATATGCATACACAAATCCATCCATACATACATGCATACACATCCATACATACATACAGACATACATACAAATATACATACATACACATATATGCATACACACATACACATACATACATACACACATCTATACACATCCATACATACACACATACATACACACATATATACATACATAGCATAAACATTTATATACACACATACGTACATAGATAGATTGATACTTTATTCACAAATTCACATATACAAATACATATATACCTACACATACATACATATATACACACATGTATGTGTGTATGTATATATACATGTATATATGTATTTGTGTATATTTGTATGTATGTATTTATGTGTATATATATATGTGTGTGTATGTATTTGTGTGTGTATATATGTACATATACATGTATGTATGTATGTATGTATTTTTTTTATTTTATTTTATTTATTTATTTATGTATTTTTTTTGTCCCGTCCAGCCATTGGGGCAGATAGTATTGTTGATCTAAATGCCCTTACATGCTAGACAGAAAGGCGGCTAGACAGTCAGGAAAGGTGTTGGCTACAACTTCCCTGTACCATGAAATTTTATTTGCCGTTATTTGATGTTTTTGTTATGCCATTTGGGACGACCGGACCGGAGCAAGAAGAAGAACAGAAAAGAAGAAGAGAGAAGAGAAAGGTGGGGTCGGGGGGGGAGGACAGTAGAGGGAGAGACAAAAACAGCAGCAACAAGAATTCCCAAAACAACAACAGTGACAAACAGAACAGTTAAATGTCAATGAAGGCTAAGGGTCACACTGGAGATGATATCAGTGAAATGAAACAGTCCAACTTACCAGTAGCAATAGTAATGATGAAGACATGACCCATGATAGTAAACACAATTGCAACCATACAGTTACAGTAATTAAAATGTATGTATGTATGTATGTTTGTATGTATGTATGTATGTTTGTATGTATGTATCACTCACACATCAGTGATGTGTGAGTGGTAAATGATTTTGAGACATCAGTCATTGAAGGCTGATTAGCTGCTAATACAGCTGCTTAGCTCCTCCCTCACCATGGATCAGTACTCCTCCACCAAGGAATCCAACAGTGACCTGCTTCCTCTTTCTGTGTGTGTGTGTGTGTGTGTGTGTGTGTGTGTGCGCAGATCAAACTGTCAGACTTTGGCTTCTGTGCCCAAGTGTCCAAAGAAGTCCCCAAGAGGAAGTCTCTGGTGGGGACGCCATACTGGATGGCGCCTGAGGTCATCTCCCGACTACCTTATGGCACTGAGGTGACCTTCACACACGCACACACACACAAACACACACACACACATACATTGCATCAGCATTGTGGTGTCTCCAGGTGGACATTTGGTCCTTGGGCATCATGGTGATTGAGATGGTGGATGGCGAGCCCCCCTACTTCAATGAGCCCCCCCTGCAGGCCATGAGGAGGATACGTGACAACCTGCCCCCCCGGCTAAAAGAGTCACACAAGGTAACTTTGTACTTTTGTGTAGACGTGCAGCGTATGATCATCATCAGCGATGATGTAAAGGTTTGATCCCAAGCATCAAACTTGCGTGTGATTGGGTCCAGGTGTCGTCGGTGCTGCGTTCCTTCCTGGACCTGATGCTGGTCCGGGAGCCTTCCCAGCGAGCCACGGCCCAGGAACTCCTCCAGCATTCCTTCCTCAAACTTTCCGGCCCGCCGTCCTGCATCGTCCCTCTCATGCGGCACTACCGCCACCGCTGACCTTTGACACTTGCACACAGCAGCCCGCCGGCGCCGCCACTTTGTAAGCGTGACGTAGAATAGACGTAGACCACAAACGAAGGAAGCCCACCACGAGGTCTGAACGGGACTCCGGGTGTTTTATGCACCTTCATGGACCCCAGCACGCCCCACCGCCTTTCCAAGACTGCAGCTGGATGCGCCATGGTGGGCGGGGCTTCCCAAGGCTGGGCGTGGCTGCAGACCACAGTGAAAATGTATTTTAGAGAAATTGTAAGATCTCCTGTATAGTTTTGATAATTTTCAGTATTTTCTGGCGTGCTTGTCATATGAGCAGTATTCCACCTTTCCTACTCTTTATAATCCACTTTTTGCTCAACAACACAAGTATAATCTACTCAGAAACACACTTGGACCCTGCCCCGACGCCATAGATTATTGATGATGATGATGATGATGTTTCTCTATCTTTGTAGACACAACTTCCATTAAACCTTGGCCATATTTCACCTTTCATACTTTATACTCTTTTACATTTTGTATTCTCTCTCTCCATCGGTAGTGGGGCCTTTTCTTTTTGGCTTTATCTTTTTTATGTTTAAATAGCCTGATGGTTAATAATAATAATAATAATAAATAAACGCACTTTACATGAAATGAATGATCTCAAAGTGCAATAGAAGTTACAATAGAAGAATGAACGTTAACAGCAAGTGTCCACAATAACACAATAAGAACATCCAAAATAAGTAGAGCAATGGAGGTGGAAATTACCAAAAACGTTAAATATGCATTAAAATAGACAAGCTATATAAAATCTTTTCTAAAAAGATATGTTTTTAATCCTTTTTTAAAACAGTCTGATGTCTGTGGCGCCCCCAGATGATGCCCCAGCTGCACAAAAGGCGCGATCGCCCATAGTTTTGAGCCTGGTCCTTGGAAGCTGGAGGAGGAGACTGAGTGGAGGTTAACAGGGACATCATCAGAACATCCAAAGGTGACGTCATATCTTTACGTCAACATCAGCACAAACATCACAAAGTTAAGAATTCCTATGTTGAACTTAGCATGACTTACACTATCATACGCTATCGTACACCATCCACCATACAGCATGGAGCATCACTACATAGCCTTGATGATGGGTGCTGGTGCGACTCTGCTATACACACACACACACACACACTGAGGGAATCAGATGTTTCAGCTAAAAATGTTTGGCTCATCCTCAGTGTCATTGCATCACCTCCACATGGCTGCCATGAAATCTTCCTTGCATCCTCACTTTGAATAAAAAACAAGCAAAGATGGACCTCCATCACAAGCTTGTGTTGCACGGCTTCCTCCTTCCTTCCTCCAAAGTCCAGCAGTCCAGCAGCCCAGCAGCCCGCAGCCAAAGAAGAGGCGGTAATTGATGAGCTCGTTTCTCCTTCCGTCCTCGGAGCCCCTTTCCCTCCCGCGGCAGCGGCGTAATGGGATATTGATTGAGGCGGACGACGAGAGGAGACACTCCGGTAAATAAATGACAGCGGCAGAATGTTTACCAACTTAAGTCTTATACTTTACTTGGCATGTTGCTTGTAGCTTACTGTTTATGTACTTTAAATGTACTCCTTAAAGTATTCAAGATGAATCCTACTGTACACATTTACAAAATCACAGGACAGAATTTAGAAAACAAGTTTAATATATTTTCAAATATTAGAAAAACAAAGCTATGAAATGAAATAATTAGTGGAGGAACTGAGAAGGAACACATTTGGATGTCAACCTGTAAACACCCTGGTCTCCAGGATCAAGGCCTTCATCGTAAACCATAATAGAGGAAAATTGTGTATATCCTTGTGAAAAGTGAATAGTAGTATCTTTATCTTTAGTATCTGACACCTCGAATCCTAAAAAGGTACATACAAGAACCAAAAATCTGTACTTCTATGACTTATTTTCAGGGCTTGCTGATGTTGTCCATTTCTTCATGATCTTGCATGACGGTATCTCGGAGGTTGGCCTTGGCATGGGCTGTGAGTGAAAAAACACGAAGAACAAAACATGAGCTCATGTTATTCGTATTCAAGGTCCACAATGAAGACGCGTCATGGGGGGATTATATAACGGATAATAATCTTTGCATATGAGAAGATACACCAGCCATTAAAAGCTGCTCTTTTATCATTTGCTTTAGTTTCCTTGAATGAATGAGGAGAAAATACCTCTCATTGCATCTAGCATCTCTTTAACGTGGTCTCCTTCCAGGCTCTTGGTTTCTCTCTGAAGAGCTTTCAGGTTCTTCTGTTTGTGGGCAGCTGCTCCTCATTGGAGTTGGTCTACTGCACCACGATACATGACAACAAAGAATCAGACGTGGAACTCTAAACTCATCAAAGTTCATTTTTATGCACACACAAATAAATAAAACATGCCATTTCCAATGAACTGGTGTCATACCAAGGTATCCATCCAGGTACTGTACCTACCCTTTTTTGGTAGAACTTCATGATCCTCCTCTTCCACATCTTCCCACTGCCTGTTGGGCTCCTCTTCCTCTTGGTTCCTTCTTGCCAGATAAACTCCTGTCTCTTCTTACATAGATCACTGTAGTTCTTTTGCATATTGAAACACCTATTAAATATGGAAACATCTGTAGAAACTGCCACAGGCCAAACATGTAGTTTTAAGAATGCAAAAATAAATATACACTTACAGTATATGTTTAATTACTTATGTATATTTATTCTGTCAAATCCACTACTATTTTACTACGTAGTTTGCCATGGATCTACCTCCTTTTGAAATAAGCAGACATTAAAACCTCTATGAAGCATTGTATTGTGTTGTTAGCTTAGCTTTTGCATATGAAGTGATTACGGAGTCACCACATCAGATCTTCTTGATCCGCATACTAATCTAGGAATTGAGTACTTTATATTCCGGATGCCCTTATAGATGTAAACATCCAGGCTCCACTTTGAGAACAATGTGATTAAGCTAACTGGAAAGCACACAATTGACAACTTACCAACTATCAAAGCCTTTGCTGGGAAAAGACTGGATCCATCCATCCATCCATCATCAACCAACTTGAACTAATACATGACAAATGCCATTGTGGCATCTTAACGCTGGAAAATCTTTGTTAGCTAGGCTATGTCTCCTTCCGTGTTGAGAAGTAGTCAACGGCACATTTTGAGTGGGGGGCGGGGCGTGAAATGGCGCGGTGAGCGCGAATTTAAAATTAGGCGACTCCCATTGGCTGCCAAGTAGGAGGCGGGACCATAGACCATCCAATGAGAACGCGACATAGCAGAAGAAGAGCCGGAAGAGATCAGAAGCTTCGCTAGCTAGTAAGATTTAGCTAGCGATTTTGAGTCGGTCTAAGCTATGGTGCACTCTGGCAACTTTTCTACAGTAAAATACTTTTCCTCTTACTCCCATTCCACACTTTTTAGAACACACGCTGGTAAATTGTAAAAATAAACAATACAAGACATATTATAATTCGTTGAATCATCAATCAAAGCCATTTATTGATTGAGCCGATCATGATTTCAGCCAAGCCAATATTAGACCAAATCATATCAAACATTTAAAGTGATCTTTTCAACAATAGAAAAAGAAAACAAAAAAAAGCGTGAAAATAAATGATGAATTATTAAGAATAACTTTATTGACAGACAACATTTCAACTGACAAACATTTCGGAGTTGTTGTCGGAAGGTCGGTATGACCTTCATCGTGTGTCCATAAATCAGCGTCGCAGGCGGATGTTTGACACCGCTCGTCTTTCATCAAGCGCTTGTCTCTTCATGTCGGCCACTAAATCAATAGTTCATCTGTCCTCCGACTCCTCCCGTCACTCACGTGGCTGCCACGAGGAGGAGGAAGAGGAGGAGGAGGAAGATCAAAGAACACAGCCCAGGAACTTTTATTTTTTAATGCATAGACTTTCTTCTCCTGTCTGGACATTTTGAAAAAAAAAAAAAAAAAAAGAGATATGAAAGACAACACTGCACGACGAGACGTCCACCATGAACAAACAACGACAGGTCAAAGGTCAGGAAGCCGGAAAGATAACAAGAAGTTGACGTGGTGTCGAAGGAGGTGTGGCTTCTGTGTGGGAGGCGTGGTCTCAGTGAGAGCAGGTTTCTTTGGAGGGTCGACGACATCCATGCAAGCAAAAATGGCAAAACGTCCACTCCCCTCGCCCCGCCCCCGCCCCGCCCCGCCCCGCCCTACATGTTCTTGTACATGGAGCGGTCGCGGGGAAGTTGCGGCTGGCTGGCGGCGGTCAGCTTGAGGTGGAAGTGGTACACCGTCAGCGTGATCACGATGATCAGCGCCAGGATCAGACCCAAGATCAGCGGCAGGGTCTCCTCCAGGCGCTCGCGCTGGTCCGTCATGCACTTGTAGGCTGCCATGCACACACACACACACATGGTGTCCATTACTGGAAAAAGAACCATGGCAAAAACAATATACTACTACTACTACTACTACTACTACTACTACTACTACCAGTACCGATACCAATAATAATAATAAGGCTTGAGGTCCAGGTTGAGCCATCATCTTCATACTCACGCTCACTGAAGACAAAGTCGGAGGTCATGTCGAAGGGTTGAATCTGGATATCGTACATGGCCACGGTCACGCCCTTCTGGTGGTCGCTGCTGATGAGGGTGAGGGTCTGCTGGGCCGTGCACACGTATGAGCGCCCGGCGGGCGTCACCAAGGCCGACAGGCGGTGCGTGTTGGCTGTGTGCTTCCCGGCTGCGGGGAGGGGGGGGGGGGGGGGACGCAGACATGTACGTCGGTACACAGTGTGGGGGCATGTGGGGTCGTGTGGGGTGGGTGAAGCGAGAGAAAGACTTACGGTTGTAGGCGTTGATGAAGTGTGTGCTTTCTGACGTGTCGTACACAAACTGAACCTTGCTGATCTTCCACACGTCCACGCCCTTCCCACGCATGTCCTGCAAGGCACCACAGTGTACTCTAGTGTAGTATCGTATAGTGTAGTGTGGTGTAGTGTAATGTAGTATACTGTAGTGTACTGTAGTGTAGTGTGGTGTAGAGTAGTATGGCATAGTGTAGTGTAGTGTGGTGTAGTGTAGTATAGTGTAGTGTGGTGCAGTGTACTGTAGTGTAGTATTGTGTAGTGTGGTGTAGTGTACTGTAGTGTAGTATGGCATTGTGTAGTGTAGTGTACTGTAGTGTAGTTTAGTGTAGTGTAGTGTAGTGTTGTGTACTATAGCGTGGTGTAGTGTACTGTAGTGTACTGTAGTGTAATTTAATGGGGTGTAGTGTACTGTAGTGTAATTTAATGGGGTGTAGTGTAGTACAGTGTGGTTGTAGTGTACTGTAGTGTAGTACAGTGTGGTTGTAGTGTACTGTAGTGTAGTGTGGTGTAGTGTACTGTAGTATAGTGTAGTGTACTGTAGTATAGTATAGTGTGGTATAGTGTACTGTAGTGTCGTAGAGTGTAGTATAGTGTGGTTGCAGTGTACAGTAGTGCAGTGTAGTGTGGTTGTAGTGTAGTATTGTGTAGTGTGGTGTAGTGTACTGTAATGTAGTATGGCATTGTGTAGTGTAGTGTACTGTAGTGTAGTTTAGTGTGGTGTAGTGTTGTGTACTATAGTGTGGTGTAGTGTACTGTAGTGTAATTTAGTGTGGCGTAGTGTACTGTAGTGTAGTGTACTGTAGTGTAGTGCAGTGTGGTTGTAGTGTACTGTAGTGTAGTGTGGTGTAGTGTACTGTAGTATAGTGTAGTGTACTGTAGTATAGTATAGTGTGGTATAGTGTATTTTGTGTCGTATAGTGTAGTATAGTGTGGTTGCAGTGTACAGTAGTGCAGTGTAGTGTGGTTGTAGTGTAGTGTAGTGTAGTATAGTGTAGTGTAGTGCACTGTGGTGTAGTGTACTGTAGCATAGTGTAGTGTAATGTATTGTAGCATAGTGTAGTGCGGTGTGGAACACTGTAGTGTAGTGTACTGCAGTGTAGTGTACTGTAGTATAGTATAGTGTGGTGTAGTGTAGTACCTTGGAGAAGAAGATGCGTAGCGAGTAAGCGTTGTTCTTCCAGCTAATGTGAATCTCTGACTCCGCGCCGCCACACTTGCCATCAATCTGAGCCCCACGAGGCAGCGTGAAGGACGCCTGCTCCGTGATCAGCTGTACACACGCACACACACACACACGCACACACACACACGCACACACACGGCGAGAGTCAAGCAGGTGCAAGGCTGCCACTTTTACTTTGGACTTGAATGAGCAGTTTTTACCCATAAAGGGAAGAGAAAATGAGTCATTCATCTTCACTCTTGAAAGGAAATTCAACTTTGATGATGCTGACTCAGCACTTGACCCACAAACACCCCGTATCCATGCATACAAATCAACTATTATTGATCTTAAATCAGCGCCGTGGTGCTTCATTCCATTTGGTAGAACATCCTCACGCCCAACACGCCTGACAGTGTGAATCAGAAAGAATCTTTCAGCAGCAGTCAAGAGGAACACACGGAAAAATGGGGAATATTAGCAAAGACAAAACAGCTTCTTAGGAATGAAAATGGACCTTTTATGATACGGAGTCAGCATTTTACGCACACGCACACACACGCCAGTTTCCCCCAAAATGCGCTTTCAATCATCTCAAGGCGTTTTTAAAGCACAGGATTCTGGTTTTGCTAGACATGCATATTTGACGTTTAAATGCAACTTGACGGAACAAAGAATGGAACAGAAGCTGAAGTTGGGAAAAATAAGGTTTAAACCAGGGGTCTCAAACATGCGGCCCGCGGGCCAAATGTGGCCCGCAGGACACTAATTTGAGGCCCCCGCCTTGATATGAAAGTTTAATGTTAGTGCCGCCCATGCAAGTTTGATACGGATGCTGTATGGTATCATGTACCCAGAAAAAATTATTACGTTTGATTCATGTTCATGTTAAAGGTTAAATAACTGTTAATAGTTATCCTCCCTATCCGTGTGGAAGTGGTACGTTTTTGGCTATTTAAGTTTAAAGGAAATAACTTGAAGGCTACCGTTTAGGTCGCTAGCTCTCTAGTTTGCGAGTTAGCATGTGTTGTGTTGCGCAATATGTTGTAAATAAAAAGAGTATAAATGTGACTATAGTCGTGTTTTGTCATGTCTACAGGGCTCTAATAATGCTTTGTTCATTTTAATCTGAAAAAAATAATTTGTCTACCCACCAACTATATGTGGTTTCTTAAGTTTTTATTATTTGCCATTTTATTATTATTATTATTATATTTATTTATTACTGATTGATTTTCTTTATTCTTGATTTGTTGATTTATTTTTCATCTTATTTTGTGCAGAAAAATAAAAATTAACATATTTGAGAACAGTGGAATGTTTTATCAGAGCTTTTATTGTAGAAAATTGGAACCAAAGCAAAGTTGCTAGCAAGAGTTGAATCCGCATTGAATCCGCATTGATGGGAATGAAACGTGCACGCTTTTAGAATGCAGAGTCAGCATTCCCCTTCCATTCACGCACCCACCGTCTCACTTGGACGATGACAAACCAGCGGACATTTGACATTTGACCCCAACTGCAGGAAGGCACCTGACCCAACATGTACGGTCATTATTATTCCTACTATAAGTGAGTATGACATTAGCATTAGCATTATTAGCATTAGACTAAGACGACACGTCTGCACAGTCAGCATTTTACACATGAACGCGCAGCCTCCAATGAATGAATTTTAATCAACTTTTCACCATCAATGACGTAATTGTGAGCACGCGTGGCTCACGTGATGATTGACACGACTCAAATAAAAAATGGAAAAGAAGCGCGAAGCATTCATTGAAGCCCAGCTTGACTTTTACGCACGAGCATCCATTGACCCTTCGAGGGAGGGGGTGGGGGGGAAAACTTACGTCAATCCGGTTGAGCGCGAGCACGTCGTACGGCACGAGGAATTTCACGGCGAACTCCACCATAAGACACGTGGTTCCGTTCTCCCTGACGGCAAAGATGGCACGGTCCGGATTGTTGGACAGCCCGGACAAGTTCTCGCCCTCCTGCTCGGCCAGGACCGCGGACAGAACCAGCACACCTGCACGAGAAAGGGAGGGGGGCGATTGGGGGGGAGGAGGGGGGGTGTCACTCTGCTCCGCAAAACACGCGCAGTCAGCACAAATCTTTCCAAAAAAGAAAAGTCCCCATCTTTTTTTTTTTTTTTTGGAAGTGGAAAAGTGATGATGACCCACGCACACGTACACGCACACGCACACGCACACGCACTGCAGTGTGGAGTCACGACACACGCACACGCACATACTGTACACACACGCGCGCACCTACGTACCCAGCAGCAGGAGCCGGGAGCTCTCCGTGGTGCTGAAACCTACTCGACTCATCTTCAGCACTTTCCCCCCCGCTGGAGGAGCGGATCAGGACCGAGTGGATCCACCTGAGCGCAGCAGAAACAAGACCAGGAAAGAGGAGAGCAGAAGGGGAGGAGAGGAGGGAGGAAAGGGGGAGGAGAGAGAGGAAGCGAGAGAGGGAGGGAGGATGGATGTCTCCACTCGGCGCGCACTCAAAATTCCACGCAAATGCACCAAAAAGTCCACTTCACCCAAGTCCTGGTTGGCCTCCAGACTGGGGTCCTAAGATCCAAGCAACAAATCCTTCTTTTCTTCTTCAGTTCTTCTTCAGCTCCCCAAATCACACCGTGCACGTCACTGGATATCCGCGTGCGTGATTCCCCGCAGTGGCTCCCGATGAAAAGGTGGAGCTCATGCTGCTGCAGGTTCTGCTTGGAAGTGAAGCGTGACGGGAGACCCCCCCCCCCCCCCCACGCACGGCAAGGCAACAAAAGCGAGCCTCGTCTTTTATTCGCTACTTTTGCAGAAGTAAAGCAAAAAAAGTCAGATTTCTGAATGAGCTTCTTATTCTCGTATTCACATTTTACAACAAATCCGGAATTGGTAAAGAACCCCCCCCCCCCCCATCAAGGAGGAATAAATGCAACGGTGTAGAACCCGAGGAATACAAAAAGAGAAAAGGAAAAGCAACTCTTCTGCTTTGGTTTCCTACTGCAGGTTGCAAAAGGGAGCTGCATCAGGCGCGTGCACTGTGGTGTCAACGTGACCCCTCCCCCTTTGAGGAACACTGCAGAACCCGACAGAAGCAGCTCATTTCTCCTCAGTTGCGTGCATCTGCAACTGTAGCCACACTGACATCTGTGGCCTTCAAAACTTCTTCATGACTTTCAACTTCATTGGTCA